>NW_013666753.1:233212-248380 GCF_000517525.1 Limulus polyphemus
ATTTAATACGGTTACTCTGGGTTTACTTGTAAGTCAAACATATGGTCATCTATTTAATACGGTTACTCTGGGTTTACTTGTAAGTCAAACATATGGTCATCTATTTAATACGGTTACTCTGGGTTTACTTGTAAATCAAACATGTGGTCATCCATTTAATACGGTTACTCTGGGTTTACTCTATACTTACTGAATTAAAGATATTATCATCCATTTAGTAGTTTCTCGAAGTTCGCTCTACATCTCGTGAACCAAGCATTTATTACAGTATATCTGGGTTCATTATATAGCTAATGAAACAAACACTTTGTCCAGTTTTTCTGTGTTAACTCTCTAAAATTAGTGAACTAATCTGTGATAATCCATTTAATAAACTAGCATAAAATACTCGCGAGGTTCAACCCCCTTCATAATTCACAGAAACCCCAATGTACTAATCAAACTCTTCCATTATCCTCAAACACTTCTATGGCTACTCAGGGGAGGGTTTGTACCCCCCACAAAAAAAAACTATTTAGGACAACCATCTGTGGTACCTGAACACGTGTCCCAAGTTTGGAGGTATGAATATATTTTCAAACATGGCGCCTCCAGGATTCAGAAGAGGGCTCAAAAACACAAAACCCGATGCCAGATTCTGATTCGGCGATCCTTAAAACTTACTCTTAGATTTTCATCATGACATTCCGAGGGCATTTTAGCCCTCCTTTGTCAAGAGGGTTACGCCGTATAGCTAAGGACTACCCTAGGTCACGCCGAGTCCGCCTTCCAAATTTGGTCTTGCTAGCTCCAGAAATGTTGCGAAAAGTTAGCTGGACATTCATACATACAGAGACACAAGCTGAATTATTATAGGATACTACGTATCACTGTTTCTCAAGTACTTTTGAGCATTGTTAGCTTGATATTTATCGATAATCGAGTGGTAAATACATAGAAAACGCCTATTATCGATTATCCCATCAAGGTTTCCATTCCTCCATTTTCGGGCCGGCATGGCCAGGTGGTTAGAGCGCTCGACTCGCAATCTGCGGGTCGCGGGTTCGAATCCCCGTCAAACATGCTCACCCTTTTAGCCGTAAGGGCGTTATAATGTGACGGTCAATCCCACTATTCGTTGGTAAAAGAGTAGCCCAAGAGTTGGCGGTGGGTGGTGATGACTAGCTACCTTCCCTCTAGTCTTACACTGCTAAATTAGGGACGGTTAGCGCAGATAGCCCTCGTGTAGCTTTGCGCGAAATTCATAACAAACAAACAAATATCCACCATTTTTGTCTTATCTGTACCCTCACAAAGTATGTTGATTCTCTAGTATGCTATACTAAGTTTGGTCAATAAATAAATCATTTTGACTTATTTGTTACTTGTTTTTACTTCCATTTATTATGACAAGACATGAAATTATCAACATTACAGTAACGAACACAGTCTACTCCAAAACGATAAAAACGGAACCCTTGCACCAAACAAAGCCAAGGCAAAGAAAATCTGCGCAGTAAGTATTTCCGGCATTTTCCCTTCCGATGTGTTGGCAATGTAAATAGAAAATGAGTTTCGTACAAAAAATAATAATTGTGGTTTGTAAAATTTTACACACAAAACATAATCTATGAAAGGAAGTACGGGATCGATTATGTTGCATGCAACTAGAAACGACGACATACTGCAATCGTGAGACTGTCGGAACAACACTATATTTCCTGCTAATAAACACCCATTATTTTTCTTTCCAAAACATACACATGATACTGAAAGAAGTAGGCTTAATTTGAGGCGATGAGGAAGTAATTTTATTTCGCGGTCATTATTTCTATGGCTTATTATCTCTAAGAAATTACAGATTCCTCCAATCATGAGATTAGGGTCTAATGGAACGATCTATGCAAGAATGTTTATTTTTGCATTGCTTTTTGTTACAACACGCATTTTAAGCCAATCCAGCTTCAACACGTGTCAGAAGACAGTTAACTATAGAGGAATTGTCAAATGGTGTTTGTATGCTACAAAATGAAGTATCTCAACTTTGTTGCTGCTGCCCGAAGTAAAAGCCCAAATGTTATTTCTTCTGCTCAGAACCAGTTACGAAACGATATAGAAGTGCTAAACAAGGGCTAAATACTCAAGACGAGACATATTAGAGTCCGTTAAGACCCTTTTAAGACAGCACAGAAACTCTGTTATGACGTTCAAATACATGTGGAGTTCTTATATCACACAAACTGTCTGTAACAGACTCAAAACATAGGCTGGTTTCTGGACAAGGGGGTCTGTATTAGGACTGTCAAGAACTGGCATGGATAATCCAAGATTGTATGCCCAAAGATTCCAGACGATATCACAACAACACTGTAGCTGGATACGACCGTTATGATGCTGGTCTGATCTGGTATGTCAGTGTCATGTATTTAGTACAATTTTTTGTTTGCGTTCACTCTATTATATATATATATATTACACAACAAAACCCGTGGTTATGAATGCAGTTTGTGTTCACTGTATATGTTAATGAACAAAACCCGCGGTTATGAGTACAGTATGTGTTCACTGTATATGTTAATGAACAAAACCCATGAGTACAGTTTGTGTTTACTGTATTATGTTAGTGAACAATTCCCATAGTTTGTGTTCACTGTATTATGTTAAAGAACAAAACCCGTGGTTATGAGTATAGTTTGTGTTCACTGTATTATGTTAATGAACAAAACTCGTGGTTATGAGTACACATTGTGTTCACTGTATTATGTTAACGAACAAAACCCGTGGTTATGAGTATAGTTTGTGTTCACTGTATTATGTTGATGAGTAAAACCTATGATTATGAATACACTTTGTGTTCGCTGTGTACAAGCCTCATGATGCCAGAACCTTGTCGAAACGTTGTACATTTACTGTTATGTTAAACTTATATTAAAGTTTTTCTTCATTACCCATTCAAGCCGTCTCCAGCCATTATTAAAATATATCTTTGCTTACACACTCCGCAACAAAACTACAGTTGTGATTATGCACTTAGTACAGTTTGTGTTCACACTATACCTGTGTTCACTATGTATGTTACTACTAGTACAGAACACCTGTGTTCACTATGTATGTTACTACGGTACAGAACACCTGTGTTCACTATGTATGTTAGTACTGGTACAGAACACCTGTGTTCACTATGTATGTTACTACTAGTACAGAACACATGTGTTCACTATGTATGTTAGTACTGGTACAGAACACCTGTGTTCACTATGTATGTTAGTACTGGTACAGAACACCTGTGTTCACTATGTATGTTAGTACTAGTACAGAATACCTATGTTCACTATGTATATTAGTACTAGTACAGAATACCTGTGCTCACTATGTATGTTAGTACTAGTACAGAATACCTGTGTTCACTATGTATGTTAGTACTAATACAAAATACCTGTATTTACTATGTATGTTAGTACTAGTACAGAATACGTGTTTACTATGTATGTTACTACTAGTACAGAATACCTGTGTTCACTATGTATGTTATTGAACTAAAGGTATGATTATGCACTTAGTACAGTTTACTTCTGTGTTCAGACTACATATTGATAATTTAAATTAAAATACTCAGTCTTAAGAAACATTTAAGGAGGGGATTCCTAGTTATTTTCTTGCGTCCTAATGTTATATTAAATCTTGCTGCAGTTTCAAGGTTCCCCCAAAACCATTTGTATCCTGTGAAAAGTCGAAAAGAATACATGCAACATTTGATTTGAGTATTATAGATATATATACTTTGAGGAACGTCTACATATGTATGTTGTAATCCGCTTAATACATTATTTCTGATGAAGCAAAACACAAACGTGATAATGGGAAGCGTTTATTAAACGTTTCGGAAGAACCAAAATTCCATCATCAGCAAACATGGGATACAAAACAAACAAATAATATTTGTAATTATAAAACAAATATGATACACACAGGATAATTAAGTTACGTTTTCCGAAAAATTAGTGGATTATATTATTTCTGGAAACACAAGTATCCTTGAGACAGCAGGTTGTGGTAGAGCACATACCACACTAAGCTCTGGTAGTTTTATCTAAATACGTAAAGCAGTAGTATACTACAAACTTACAGGCGGAACTCTTTGAGTTTTTCATATGTCTTGTGTAAGCAAACGTCGTGATCTAGACTCGAGAGTGTCGGTTTCTGAAACCTACACCCACATGGCAAAGAACTGCTGACACTAGTGGTATCACAAATAATGCACTGGACAGTTGTATTCCAAACCTTGAACACGCTAGCTGAAGGACACAATTTTACAATTTACTGACGGTCAACCATGTTCGAAAGCCAAGTGTCAAAAACACAGACGGAAAACTGATTTGAGAAGTACAGCTTGCGTAAAAAAAATTATTTCATAATATTTATGTGAAAATTCTTTTTTATAAAAAATTATTTTGTTAGTCAGACTGAATTTCACGAGTCAATAAAATGTTTACTGAAAAGTAGCTCTACCTCAGTCTTAGGCTAAAAAAATCATATAAGAGAACAAAATGCACCAAATCCTCGATCAGTGGTTCTTAAAGTGTGGTCTGTGGGCTGTTTTTTTTTTTTTTTTTATTTCGCGCAAAGCTACTCGAGAGCTATCCGCGTTAGCCGTCCCTAATTTAGCAGTCATAGACTAAATGGAAGGCAGCTAGTCATCACCACCCAACGCCAGCTCTTGGGCTACTCTTTTACCAACGAATAGTGGGAATGACCGTACATTATAACTCCTCCACGGCTGAAAGGGCGATCATGTTTGGTGGGGCGGGGATTCGAACCCGCGACCCACAGATTGCGAGTCGAGCGCCCTAACCACCTGGCCATGCCAAGCCCTGCAGTCTGGTCCAAAATGTAAAAGCAGCGGCATTCTTCTCATTAATTTTTACGAGTTTTATTTTTCCTCTTCTTCTTTGGTGGCAAACGAAAGCGGGTGTAGGACTGGTTAGTGGTCTGCGGGGTCTTCTGCTCGTTTGAGTTTCTCTCAGTGTTTGGCTAGATAGAACTTTCTCTAAACGTTACTATTATACATTAGATGCTGACAGTACTGGTTCAGGCCTAAAACTCGTTATAAACTATGAAAGTAATCCCAAATAAAATAAAACATTCAACAGTTGTCGGATGTGGAATAACTACTTGATAAATTGTCATGCATGCTAAACGACAAAAATATATCTCCGGAAAGACGAAGTATCACATCCAGAGCTCTAAAATCATGCCATTCATTCACGCAACCACCTGGCACACACGTTACAAACTGATCTAAAGAATGGTCAAACAAATTATTATTTGGAAGCTAAATACAGAATTGAATGTTGCCTAAGTTATTTATTAATTTACTGGAGTTTTCTGTGCAGATCTTATTAATAAACACTTCTACTAAAAATCTTAAGTTTACAAGATATAACTGTCAGTATGAAACAAAACACAAGTTGAACGATTATTTTTGTATCTAACAAAGCAGTATCTCGAGCGGTTTGAAATACAAATGTGTAAAGGAATACGCAAATTGCAACCTTGTATATTTCGTTAGTACTATAATGACCCTCACTTTTACAGACAGTGAGTTGAAGTGAATTACGATACGTTGGTTTGTTTAATTACACACTCAACGTTTCACCTTACAAATTCTTCAGTGAAGAAGCTGGAAAGCGAAACGTTGAGTGTCTAATGAAATAAAAACATTTTGGTGTTATAAAGTCGTTTATATATAGTATTAATATCTCTTCTGTATACCAATATGCTTTGTTTGTTTGTAATTATGTACAAAGCAACACAATGGGCTATCTGTGCTCTGCCCACCACGGGTATCGAGACCCGTATTCTAGCGTTGTAAGTCTGCAGAAATTCCGCTGTGCCACTGGGGAGCGTACACCAATATGCACTACAGAAAATAAATAAGGTTGGTTTGGCCCTTTCATTTTTCTCAATAATTCAATACATTTAAGAAAATATAAAATATATATTAATCATCAAAAACCCGTCTTGGGATATTATAAAAGTTTCTCAATAAACATCTGCACATACATTTCTTTGGTCTCGTACGTGACAACGATCAGGAACTTCCTAAATCTATATCACCTGCGCTGACTTCATCTAGCAGATGGTTTGTGCGTCAGCCTTCTGCAGATTAACGGTCAGTACGCTAAGATATGATAGATCAGACCAGCAAAGATCTACAGCAACTAGTCTCATAGATGACCTGTAACCCCTACAGATTCCATTAGTAGCAACCAAAAAGAGAGAATCTAGAAACAAAACTTGATGTAAGCCTCTTAACGCGTTTGACCATAGTATTTCTTATTTGTTTGTTACTAAGCACAAAGCTACACAATGAGCTATCTGTGCTCTGCCCACCGCGGGTATCGAAGACCAAATTTTAGCATTATAAGCTGTGTGACTTGCTACTGAACCACCGGGGGGGGGACTTGACCATAGGGAGTAAGAAACAAAAAAGTGGGTGGTGAACCGAGTACTATTACTGATTTATGATGTCAGAAAAACACGTAGGTTCAAGATGTCTTAATATAAAACAATAAAAACCCTACAACCCGAGCGCTTTCTTCTTCAGGGTAAACTGATTTATTTTACACAAACCTACTCATAAGCAGGCTCGACTTAGACAGGTATGGGCGAGGTTTGTTTGTTTGAAAAGCTACAAAATGGGCTATCTGTGCTCTGCCCATCACGGGTATCGAAACCAGACTTCTAGCGTTATAAGTCAACAGACATACCACTGTGCCACTGGGGGCGATGGGCGAGGTAAAACGTGTGTTTATTCATTTTACTTTCAATAGAAACGACTACCTCGAGCTCGTTTTACTTCTGTTGTCCTCTCAAGCTGTTCTAGAAACTGTGTTCACAAATAGACACTGTAAGATAATCAATAAAATAAGAATCTAGTTAATTCAAGAAACAAGACCTTAAAAAAAGGATACTTCACATCTTTGCAGCTAAAAAGGACAAGAAAATGCAAGGTTTTCAAAATCTAATCTGTTCGAACTAAGGTACATATAATGGTAAAGTGAAAATTTACTAGAAGTTACGCATTTTGTTCATATTATATATATATATATATACACACACACTCACACACATAAGGTTAAGGAAAACTACAGTTTTAAACCACCTGGGTGTATCACAAATGAAGACATACAGTGTACATGTATTACGGACTATAAACAATACATTATGCACAATAACTTGAAGTGGAAGTTGGAAAAACGGCATGTGGACAAACAATGTCCAAGATGATACGTGGTGGTATAGCAATAAATCTTCACTAACAGGAAATCGGACCACCAAGAGCTGATGAGCATGCTCTACAACTATTACAAGTGTTTTCAATGGGCCAGTTGATCAAGTCCTGTGGAATTAAGAATCACTTTTCAAGAAGAGCTACTTCAAGCTGGGAATGGGATAGTGGTAAGTGGTGCAAGATATCTTAAACGTGTTAGATCGTGTTTGGAGAAAACACTGGCCATTCTATCTTTCCATTCCACTGGACCTGTGGTAATCGTCCACAATCAATCCTGGCTCTGTATGGTCTGGCATTAGGATGAATAAATAGCCAACAGAATCAGCACATGGGCGCACGTAATGTTCAAGGATGGCATCCCTATATCTCAGAGCATTCATACAACCACTCTGAAAGACAGAGATCTTTGAGACCATTGATGAAGATGTCAACCCATACCACTATTCCACTACCTCCTAAGGCTCCCTTTTCCCAGTAGCAACAATCCATAAATCATCCATTGCTTGGCTCATCTGTCATTGTCCCAACTGTGGTGCTCCTGACAACATTTTCTCCTTCGAAACATAAATTTTGGGTTTTCAAGAATAGAACCCGATACTGTTCAGCCAATTCCTAACAGTTTCGGCAGATATTCAAATACCAGAGGGCAAATACAGCTGTCTGAAAATGACTGCTACCGTTACCTCCTATCTCTCTCTTGGCCAGTGGGAATATGTAGCAGTCCTGTATGACTTTTTTTACCTGTTCTTGGTCTCATGGAAACAGTTCTTGTGCATATAAATCTATAAACCGTCTCCTGACTCACCACGACAGGCGACACTCCACGCCAGGACACAACTGACTCTGCCCTACTTCAAGTCTTTCAAGTACTGTACATATTAGGGTGTTCTCTAAATGTAATCTACTGCCCATATGTTTATAGCGAAAACACTATTCAACACACACACACATATGTATTTATTTACTAGTGATAATAATAAGGGGTGTCACCACAGACAGCAGATTAAAATCTTGCCTACCAGCAACAAAATACATAACGTAGGCCCTCCAAGAGTAAAAAAAAAAAGAGGTCACTTGTGAATGACGACTGATTTCATGCACACGATCATACTACTATGACTAAACTACTAAAAGTAAAAAAAAAAAAGTTAGTTGAGAATCACGGCTGGTTTCATGCACACGATCATAGTGCTAAGTCTAAACTAAGTAAGAATAAAAAAAAAATATCAGTTGAGTATCACAATAGATTTCCTGCACTCGATCATATTGCTAAAACTGAACAATTAATTCATTAATAAAATGACGTTATGAATTTTAACTTAGGAGTCACGGTCACGTTTCTTACTTAAGACATGACTCGATATTTAATGCACTATACACGGTCACAGTGTATCGTCTCAAAGGTCAGTTTTGTATTTAAGTTTTTTAGTGAAATAACTGAAAATTTAGATATCCAACGTGTTTTCTCACACAAGTGGCTCAAATGAAAACTTATTGTAGCATATCTGAAATCAAAGAATCTTCCTTAAAATTTACTTTTCCCACAAATGATTAAGAACAACTACAGTATTCCATAAGTGTTCCTTCTGAATGGAACATCTTCAACATGTTTCATGTCACAAGAAACCCAATAATTAATACATAGAAATACCTTTAATCATACTTACAAACAAACATGCATATTAATGCTTGGAGACGGCTTGAATGGGTAATGAGGAAAAACTTTAATATAAGTTTAACATAACAGTAAATGTACAACTTTTCGACAAGGTTTTGTTATCATTAGCATTATTAGTCTCAAAGTGAGTTCCTCGTCATCGAATTTGAAAACACGCATATTGAATTACTTCACTGTACATAAACATTTTCCAAGGTCAGTCCTACCTTGAAGAAATAAATGGATTACAAATACTTGCATTGACAAATGAATTAAAACCGTTAACACAGTGTTGAAACAGTCTTGACTGTGTGGTCAAACACTAACCCTCCGTTTTAAAGTTTATTCGCCCAGAACACAATAAACAAAATATAACCTATTATATCTCATGGTAATAAAAGCCATATATGGATCGTGGCCAAGGGAAAGTGTGACACGAGCTATGGCAGATATTAGTATTGCTAAGTTAAAAGATGCGGTGAAACATCTATATAAAGACGAGACCGTAGACAAGCGAGTGCTTTGAAGCTCCCCCTCCCCCAAGAAATTTGACCAGTTTTCCAACATTGTAATAAGACATTTTTGTTCTCTTTTTAAATCACGATGTCCTGGGGTTGGGGGTTACAATATATTTTGTACAGTAAACAGACAAATTGCTGCGAAATTCGGGTGACCCAGTTGACTGTGTGATCAATAATAAATTTGACGTTCGTAGTAACAGAGTATCATTTCTGATATCTTCATTTATATGTTTAAAGGCCTTTATATTTATGCTTGACATGTTCAACATCAAGGTTCTAAAACGAACTTTTTATTTGAACATTACAACGCTAGAAACTGGGTTTCGATACCCTTGGTGGCCAGAGCACAGATAACCCATTTTTGATTAACTTAAAACAACAACAGAATATTAAAACAAAAAACATCGATATGTTTAGAGTTCCGTAAAAAAATTTAATTAAAAAGGTTCCTCGGGTTACTACAGTTTGAAAACCTCTGTTCTATACAACTTTATCAACATAATTTCTAGTATTTCAAGGCTGTGGCAAATTTTTCATTTTTTTTCTGGGGGGGGGGTGATTTCCTCCGTCGAACGTCCTACGTAATGTATACGAATCAGAAAGTTGCAGGAATTCGTTCTGCAATGTCATTGTTTCTTTAAGTTTATGAATAGCATTAATAATGAGGAACTGTCAGAAGGACAACACACGAAAGCGACAGATTCGTTTGTATTTTGACATACGTTTTACTCCTTTTATTTATCCAGTTTCGAGTTATTTTACAAAAGAAATTTCGAATATAAGCATCTCCAAACATAACATACTCGGCATAATTAGCTCACCGTGTGGGGGGTGTAATAGTTGGAAAATGAGTGCATATAAACAGAATATACACTATATGATTTTATGCCCCTGTTAGTAAACAGTGACACCAGGCCCAAACGCTTCAATTACATCAAAGAAAAAATCATTATATACAAAACTTGGCGCAAGTTTTCCCTTTTCACATTTAATTCAACTTGCTAGTGTGTGTGTGTGTATGTGTGTGTGTGTGTGTGTATAAAGCAGAAGTTCCGTCTTTCACGCATTAGTTTTTTAACAGATCTCAACCAAACTCGGCACGCACCTTAGGGCGTCCCCTGTGGAGTGAGCAACACCGGGATCAGCGTTCGGATCTGACCACCCTATGTCGCCCCCGGAGCCACTATGTGTTCCTAGTGCTCTTCTATTGATTTCTATCAAACTTCAAAACCATCCTCAGAGCACCCCGGAGAGTGACACCATTTCAAGCAGTAACCCTAATCTTTATCACTGATAGAAGAGCTGAGTCAAAGCTTACAGAAGAAGAAAATAAAACCTCAGTGCTAGCTATAGTTGCAGAACAGGACGTGGTTTTATTCGTAGTTTTTATATTTTCTTTTATTACGAAAAAGAGTCCCCCCTTTCAGTTTAAAATTTTGGTCGTCATATTTTGTCACGGATATGCTTTACACGTGGATTGTTTCATAAGATTAATTGCCCTTTACAAGAGCGATTTACATATGCTAATGCTGTGCCATGTCACCGCATGAACTTGGCGCCACATGGCCGACATATGAAGCATCTATATGTTTGGTACACAGATAATTCCCGATCAGTTAACTAACAATGATGTCAAGGTTAGACTTAAGACTTGCGATCACATACAGCCCCTTTCCAAGGAATGATATTCATAAGGCAAGATTGTTAAGGAATGTCAAGTCAAAGCACACACCACTTCAAAGACAGCTTTCAATGTTCTCTATGGAAGCGGAAAACTTTCCAAGGAATGATATTTATATGACAAAATTGTTTAAAATGTAGAATAAAAACCACACTATTTTGAATACAGCTTTCACCGTTCTCATAAAAGAGCGTTAAGGTAACAAAAGACTCCGAAACTACACCTAATCTATTCGGAGCGATGCTTCATCTGCAAAGTGAAAGTTCTAATCGTGAAAAAGAACCTCAGACTCCCAGAAAGTTTTTGCAATGAAGCCTAATATATCTTCTGGTGCCATTAACAAGATAATGAACAAGGCTTTGAAATGTAACGAAAGCTCACAAGCTTCCAGCCACACTTCGAAATCAACACTTCCGTCTGACCACACGTATATCAGCAAGTCTCGAGATGCATCCTCAGTGCACTTTTGTGTCTTTGGTCTGTTTAAAAGTGGTTTTAGATGCGAAAGTCCCCTAACAGTAGAAGATGGAGACCACCGTACTTCGCAGAAGCTTGTTACATTATCGGGCAACATTGTGAAATAACTATTTAGCTGAACACGAGCGAAGATAATGGATGTAGTCCAAAGGCAGCTTGGACCTGAAACATTGTTTTACAAAGCATAATCAACTCAGTATACAATAACTATTCAATTTTACTCCCATTAGGTTACTAGTATAGTTGTAAATAACAATATGTAAAAATTAAGTTATCCTGTTAAGAGTTTTAAGTAACGAAACTATCGCTACAAATTTGACGAGCACATTGTTGGTAACAATTATTTCAGGTAATCGAAAAGCTTCTTTTTTTGGTAAGACATATAGGCACATACAGCTGCATCTTTAACTCATTAAATCCATTCTTGAACGGTTTAGTGACGTACATTGACAACAATTATACTGCCGCAAATGTTTAGCATCAACAAAAATTCAGATATTAGTCCACCTATCATTAGTTATCTAGAAGAATTATGGTTTGGTTTGTTATAAATTTCGCGTAAAACTACACGAGAGCTATCTGCGCTAGCCGTCCCTAATTGAGCAATGTAATTTAGATGCGAATTTCCCCCAACAGTAGAAGTCATCACCACCCACTGCCGACTCTTGGTCTACTCTTTTACCAACGAACAATGGGATTCACCGTCACATTATAACGCCCCCAAGGCTGAAAAGGCGTGCATGTTTGGTGTGACTCGGATTCGAACCCGCGACCCGCAGATTACGAGTCGAGCGCCCTAACCACCTGGCCATGCCGGGCCTAAGAATTATGAAAAATGAATTTTTTTAGACAGCATAACTCAGAAATTTAGTTTTAGCTATACTCTTTATATAAACGCAAATCAGAAATAAATAATTCCTTAGTTAAAAACTATGTATGAGGCATAAAATGTTTCGACAAAATACCTGCACGAATGATACATTTTATAAAACTTTAAAATTAAAAAACACAAAAACAATTTTAACTTTTAAACACAATTCTACAACCAGAGTAATTTCAATTTATTAAAAAAAAATTCATGAAACCTTTCGCAAGTAATTTTCAAACCAAACTTAAAGATACCACATTTTTTCATACTCTTATTAATAGAAAATATCACATTTTCAAACACTAAGATAATTGATTTTTAAAGTTGGTTATAAACGTAACAGTTGTGGCTCTCATTTAATATCGAGGGGGAGGCCGGCTATATTTTAACCTCAACCCCAAAAATATGGAACACTAAAAAGAGGCACTTAGTTTAGGCATCAAGATTTATTCATATGCAAATTCGAGCTATCGGTCTTTTGTAGCTGTAAACATGGTGGTAACTACCAACCGTCGTCATTCCAGATAAGGCCTAACTGTTGCTCGAAATAACCTCCAAGTCAATATAAATCGCCCCACTTCTTAACCAAGTCACCACACATCGTTATATTCTTAAAAACACTGAATAATCACATGATCATTAAATTGATTCCAGCCTTTAACCATCGCAACCTTGTGTGTTCCTCTCGTTGCAAACTTTTCCTAAAATGATTTCCATTGGTTATTTCTAAACCTAGATTTTGATTAGCCACATTAGCTGTGCTGAGGCCTCAAATTCTTTGTTAAACCTGGAAATAAGGCTTGGATCCTCTCGACCATTTCCATTGCAGGTATAGAAAACTGTGAAGATAAGAACAAAACAAAACACAAGAGCCAATGAGTACAGTTCGTCAGTACCTTACACCAAGGTGTCACCTCGATGAATGTTACAGAGCAGTACAGAGATATTTGGACGCTTTGTTTCAAAAATATGCAGTTTTTCGAGAATTTCACGCCCAAAATAAATAAAAGGTAGGCGTTGACATAGAAAAATAAACATTTTATTTGTTCAAAAACTTTGAGGAGGAATGACCTTTTTAACTCTTCTGACACACTAAAGATAAAACTTTGGGGAGGAATGGCCTTTTTAACTCATCTGACACCATTAAAGTTAAAATAATTTCCAGAAGTAAAAAATTATAAACATTTGCCTGAACCATGTCAATTCGAAGATTTTCTAAGCACCTTTCCTCTAGTGCTTACACGCACACACACACATATATATATATATATATATATATAATTCTAATGATATCCTCAAGCTGAACATTTACTTTGAAGCATAAATCATTTCTCGTATGTCAGAACACGTTTTCATGCAGGCAAAAATAAAAAATTACATATTATTAATGCATGTGAAACAGCCAACGTGACTGAGTCTGTAAAGCAATTCGATACTATAAAAAGAAGCTTTAAGAACCTACATGAATGTCTTTCATTTGTAAAATCACAAAATTGTTTTCGGAACATTACAAAACCCATAAAATATTTTTGATTAAGAATTTTTCAAATACAATACTGAGTTTGGTAAAAAGTTGAAAAATTACAAAGAATGAGTGATAAGTTTACATATAATAACCCACAAGGTAATCGGTATAGTTTTTGGTACAGAGCCTAGAGAACTGTTGCATTTTGAATATTTAACAATAAACACAAACGTAACCGCCCAGATGTACCAATTAGATATATATACTATTAGGTCGTCAAGAAATTAATGTCGCGTTTTGAAATACTTTCATTAACCCCTCCCCCCAAAAAAAACGTACATCACATATAATAGTTAACGAATTGCCTAAACGTCACGTTAGCGTAGCCTATATAATGTGTAAAGTTTAGTATACTCTAATCCCTTATAGTGATGGCACAGGACCAGACGCACATTCGGCACGTAATGCTATTTAAATACAAGAACGCCTATGTAGCCACAAAGAATACCAAAGAAGTTTATGGAAATGTTTTGAACGTTCGTAAGTGTGAACGATAGTTCAGAAAATTTCGTTCAGATGACCGTCGTTTCCAACTTGTGAATGTTGCTTCGTCTCTTCTGGCGCGTAATGCGCATGAACCATTTTTGGACAGAATTGTCACTGGTGATGAAAAATGGATTCTCTACGCAAATATTAAACGTCAAACATAATGGCTCAGTCCTAGACAAAACCACTTCCGACCCCAAAACTTGGACTCCATCCCCAGAAAGCGATACTTTGCATTTGGTGGGACATCAAAGGAGTAATTCCTTTATAACTCCTCAATTCACAGCGATGTGTCAATGCAGAGATCTATAGTCAACAACTGGAACGTTTAAATCAAGCCCTTCATCAGAAACGCCCTCCACTCGTCAATCAGAAAGGTGTTCTTCTTCTCCACGACAATGCACGTCCACATGTGGCACATTTGACGCAACACAAAATTATGGAGTTGGACTGGGAAGTTCTCCCCCACCCACCATATTCTCCAGATATGGCACCATCAGATTACCATCTTTTTCGTTCGCCACAACACCATCTTATTGGGAAAACGTATGCAAATATGGAAGGTGTTAAAAGAGGACATCGGCATGTTTTTTTTTTTCCTTCAAAGCCAAGTTATTTCTTTAATCAGGGCATTAACAACCTGATTTTAAGATAGAAATGCATCATCGATAAGAATGGAG
>NW_013666753.1:249251-250684 GCF_000517525.1 Limulus polyphemus
GGTAGACTATTTCTATTTAATAAATGTTTTGTTTTGTATATATAAGTTGTTCGGGTTTTTTCATCTAAAAAAAGCGACATTAAATTATTGACGACCTAATTGATGTACTTCCGCAGGGTCCCCAAAAGTATTCTGTTTCAAGAATAAATAAAACCAAGAGCATAATTTTTCTCGTGATTCTGGCAGAGGTACTTTTATGTTCTAGATGTGTGGTAAACTATTCCTTGTAAGTTCAACATGATAACATTATACATAAAAACCCGCTTCATAGTCAAGCAATTAGCGAGATTTTGTACTACACAGTTATTTCACCCAATGTTTGCTTCGTGTTTTCGTACAAATATTTATATTTTACGTAAGGTACCAGTTATTTTTTCAACAAACTGGGCAGACGCTAAAGACGTATCTAACAATTCGAGTTATATATATACACGAGTTAACAAACCACAGAGGTTTCACAAATGAAACAAATTCTATATAAATTATACTGACTCATAAAAAAAATTATTTGTATTATGTCTTAGATTTCAAAACGTCAAATGTCAATACCTTAAAGCCTCATTAAAGAGACAAAAAAAAAAACAACAACAAGGAACTTGTATTTTTTAAGTGTACTTTTGCTGTTATATTCCACAAATCATTACGAATATAAACGTTTCTCAACCATGTTTTAAAGGCTTCATAAAACACAAGTACATTTCTCTAAGTTTTTCGCCCTGAAGAATTTCTCCAAGTCCTTGACTTTCTGCCATTAAAAAAATCCAGTGTTTTACTAATACACATTAATTGGAAACTGCCACGTTGTTGATTCGCCATTTTTCGAGTTCGCTGTCGTACTTTGTCTCTACGTGGTTCTCAGAAAGTATTTCAATGAGTTTTCTAATAGTAGATGATTACCATAGTAGACTTCTCTACTCTTCTCAGTGGTGATTCATTCTACTGATTTTCGTACTTCGCTGAAATTGTGAATGCGTATTTTAGTATTCTTTTAGGGTCTTTTCCGTTTGGTGCCCACCAACAGATCGTTTTGAAAATAACACCAGTAATGCAATAAAATAAAATAATTAATAATAAAACATTATATGATATTTATTTAGCAAATTCTTCGATATTAAACAATATTTTTTTTGAATAAATCTTCAATCTTTGTTTCTATTTCTCCATATAAATTCACAAAAATAAGAGTCAAGCATGTGGCAATGAGTTCTGTCTACATTGACGCTTATTTCTTCGCTTTAAACTGTGTCACATACTTTCAATATTTTGGATATGGCTGCAAGTTTCAGAATTGTGATTTACAGTTTTATGCCGGTGAAAATAACCTAGCACGTTCGGTACATCATTTTTGTACTGTTGGTGGGCACCAAACGGAAAAGACCCTTATTTTATTATTATTATTCATATTTTTGTTTCACAAGCCTACAGCAAAATCG
>NW_013666753.1:251159-261698 GCF_000517525.1 Limulus polyphemus
ATTTTTCATTGAAAGTTGATATACATTGCTATAACTACATAATATATGCGATGTTGTTGTGAGCGGCTTCCTTTGTACTCGACGTTTCTTAAACGAGCGTTTACAGGAAACCTCAGGCACAAAAGCACCTGGCTTAGTAAATAATGGTTGGGTGGGGAAAAATGCCATTGCAGCAGTAAACTGTTGAGAAAACATGTAACATTTAACTGAATGCATATGCACATATGTTGCTTAAAATGTATTCTCCATAAATGGTCATAAAAACTTAAAAAATAAGGTAATTACAAATTGTTAATTTAAAAAGGGGAATAGGGATCGTCAAAAAAGTACAGAAACAAGTTGAATCAAAATGCAAAGATTATATTTTCCAGCCTACGACTAGGGACTCTTAAAAAAAAGTAAACAAACTAGGCTGGAAATAGTGTCTACATTATTTTCTCAAGCTACAAATCCCTATTTTGACACCACTAAAATTGGCAAGTACTGTAGACATGGAGTCAAAATATTGGTTTGCAGCTTGAGAAAATAATGTAAACCCTATTTCCAGCCTACTTTTTTTACTTTTTTAAGGTCCCTAGTTGTAGACTTGAAAATATAATATTTACATTTTAAGTCAAATTGTTTCTGTACTTTTTGATGATCCCTATTCCCCTTTTTAAATTAAACATTTTTAATTATCTTGTTCTTTACAGGAACAGGCATTGTACATGAAAAATATTACGTTCCTGTAACCTGTACAATACTAGAAAAACTCGTTAAATATTTCTATACTACAGTTAAGCTGAACCATGCTTTACTAATTCAAAAAAAAAATAATAATTATTACGTTTCGAATACATGAAGTTTTCCGTTTTTTATTATCATTTTATAATCACATACTTTATCAGTCTTTATTATTTTGGCAACAATAAAATTTCTATTTGCTTAATTTCTAATGATAACTCTTAAACAGGTAAGTATCATTAATCATATAGAAGCATCGCTAAAGACTACCGTTTTCAGAAGATATCTTTCACTCAGTCGCAGCTCTGAAAAGGCCTGCCCCAAGATATTAAACAGATTTACGAGATGTGGTTCAGAGGCAATCTTGATTTTATCAAGTGATGTTGAACATATTATATGTAGTACACGAAGTAAGCAAGTCACAGTATATAACAAAATATTAAGTAAAACGCTTAAGTTTTCAAGCACAGCACTTAAGCAGTATTATTTCAATTCTACGGTCGTAAAAGTCTGCGAGTTAAAAATAATAAACCTACTTACATATTACTGCTTGTAGATTATCGTTATTCATGAGCTCTGCCAGATGCCTTCTCAAATCAAACTCTGAACGAGGTTTAGCACGTCATGGGCATGCGCTTCTAACTGCAAACCTATTGGGAGTATTTTGCACGTCCTGTATATTTTTGTAAAATTTATGTTGCTATTTTTTTATTATATCATCGAGTAATTTACTGGCCTTTATTAGCTCGACAATGATAGAATTTCTACTCTAAACATGTTTACACCGTGGCATCATGTGTTCTAAGTCTAAGTAAATTTGAGATTTTATCTTAAGTAAATAGTTTCACGTTATGTAATGTACAGATTACAAACGTGCATAAATATGTGCAAAAAATAACGTACAATGCTGGCAAAAATAACATTTATCATGAAATTTATAACATAAAATTTGCAAATAAAAATAATACAAAGAAAGATGAAGTAGTCAAATATCAAAATATGAGGAATTTATCTCTCACACACAAACGACAAGAAACAGAGATCAATTATTTCAAGAACTTCAGCGTAATAAAACAAAGACATTTTATTTTTAAGAGACTTTTCTGTTACCACAAACTGTCAGTAGTAGTAGTACCTAATTCTAAGTTTCAATCTATTCTGTTAATGTTCTCATACCAAAATAACGGCATATTTTAAAGATAGCTGGATTTACTTTCATTGTTACCAATTTTCGGAGTTAATAGCTTATGTGTATTTGGAGAACACTGTGTATATTTAAAAACTACCCGACAAGAGTAAACTTGTATTTATGAATTAACGAGAAGATTTAAATCATTTTACAAACAATATCAAACGTAAAGATTCCATAAACGTAACATACTAAAAATACTATTTTGAACTGTAGCACACGAAACGATCTGCAGGTGCAGATATACCATGTTAGGCCCAGCAATAACAGTTACTTATATTTGGTGTCTGCTTCACGTGTTTTGTTAGTGACATCCTTTCTCAGTTGAAATATGATAAGCGACATTTAGACGGTAGATTTGAAATGGCTGCCAAAATCAAACCGTTTTTCCATTTTTTTCTGTCACAACAACTTGTGACAATAGCTAAACTATGATCCCATTGAAGGAGGAAAATTTTAGTACCTACTTATATAGTTTCCAATGTGTTTAAAACATGCTATCTGCTGTCGACTATATGCTATGATGCACAGAGTATAACCAAATAACTAGTGATCTGAGAAAGGTCTTATGCTAAAAAATACTTTAAACGATAAAGAAGCAAAAATTACGTATATTTATAAACTTTAATATTAACACTCAATCACTAAGATTTCCCCTGATATTTACCTTTACAGCTCATTCAATAAAACAATCACTAGGGTGCTAAGAGTTTCTGATACACTCAAGATATTCCCACACAATCACTAACGTAGTGTTCTGAGGTTTTCTGATACACTCACGATATCATCACACAGACATTAACGTAGTGTACTGAGGTTTTCTGATAAACTCACGATATCATCGTACACTCAGTAGCGTAGGGTTCCGAGATTTTGTTTTTCACGCAGCTCATTATGAATAAACAAAAAAGTGTGTTGAATTTTAAATTAATTTTCACGAGCTGTCATGTGCATTTTATGTTCCAAGTGCTTTGTCTCCAATCTTTGTTATAGCGTGGTCATAGAAAGAGCAGCCAGAATACAATAAATTACTGGCAATTCGAACGTAATGTGGCAATTTTGTGACTACATCGTCTCGTCAGCAAAATGTTTTATGATTTTAATAATCAACTATATTGCATGACAAAGTAGTTTATCAATTAGCTAACACTAACGTAAACCTTAATGATTAGCCACAGTTTTTTACTTGTTTTTCAACTATACATAAATTTGTATATATATATGTTAAATATTTATTTTCTTTTTCGCCAGAGGTAAAATTGAAAAGAGAATCTGTGACATAGAAGCCTAGTATTGTTTGATTGGCAGTACCCTCTGCTGTGGACTGCAATATCGCCTATTCAAGGCTCATCAGCACAGTGGTCAGGCCATGGCTTAACTGGCATTACTGCTTCCTACAGCCCTGAATTTGTTTAATAATTTAAAAAATTATCAGCATCACTCCTGCCATTACTTTCTAGAATATATCTTACAAACATGTGGGACAGTAAGAAAACACAATGTTATTACTACAATGAGTTCTACCTGAAAAATCATGTTAAAATATATATCCTCATCTAATCAAAGATGTTGTCCAACACGTTGACCGATACAATAAAGAAATCTTAGGTGAAAAGAAAGTCTTTAACTACAATTAGTTGTCATTAATATCTGGCCAAGAATAAACTACTAAACATGTAGTTGTTCATCATAACATACTTATTTATAAGGTAAAAGGAGAACAAACTGTCAAATGTAATTTAAACATGACTTGTTGTAACAGCTACAAGATGATGAGAGATAATTCAGTTTTTACTGAATTTTAGTTTTCACCACTGAAAAAAATTCAAAAAATCTTGTTTGTTATATACTACAAAAGGTAGTTTTAAATTTCTCATGTAACTTATAGTAGAATATAAGATACAACAGCAGTACTTGAAACACTTAAATTTAGGGGTAAATAATAACTAGACAATTACTAATTTTAAAAAGTTTTCAAAAATATATTTAGATAAAAAAAATTCAAAATACAAGTTTTCAAGAGCATTCAAAATTATGCTAGCAAATGTGTTTTGCAAAGTATAATAAAAATGAATCCACTTTTCTATTTAGTACTTGCCATTTTTTACCTTTAGCAAGTACTATTGCTTCACTACATTGCCTGTTTTTTTTCTTCAATTTTGTGATCAGTTTTATTCCAATGTAAACCATTTAAGCTTAAAAATTATAATTTTCACTAGTCTTGTCTTAAAAACTACATAATAGTTTATGCCTACATTATCAATTGCAATAATTTTCCAACTAATATCTCTTGTTGTACTGTACTTTCTAAATAATTCAGGTATTCATGAATATATGACAAAAATCTATCTAGCCACTCTTACAACCACATATACAAGTTACACATAACTTTGAGTTGTAAAACAGGAAATGAGTATCCAGAGTTCACTTAAAATATAATTTTATTCATCTTCACAATTTTCCATAAGCCTGGTTTGCTTGATTTTATGAAATAATTGAAAGAGTTTATTTGTACACATGAAAACACATAATAACATTTGCCCAGAATACCTTACCCATGGTGTAACTACTAGCAACATAAACCACAGTCAGTCTGAGTTGTATATACCAAGTTTCTTATTACATATCTTTCTCTAAAGTTCAAAATCTCTGCATAAATTTACCTGCAATTAGGGGGTGGATCTAGTGTTATCTCAGCCAGTTCCTTTTGAATCCTGGTGTAAGGCAAAAACAAACCATACTATTATTATTATCCAACTATCAAACAAAAACAAAGATAAATATTTCAAAAAATGTTTCTCAGACAAGTAGGTAGATTAAAACCTACAATTTCTTAGCTGGGTTTTTATGTACAATAAAATGAATTGGGTTATGAAAATCACAAGTTTAAACTAAATGAAATTTCTGGGATATAAATCTTCACATAAATGAACATATACTTGAATTTTTTCCCCACAGTTTTAATTTACTTTGTACAGCACGATACTGCTGAACATTCTCATTTCTAGAATAGGTTAGAATTAAATTTTAGTCTTAGGTATCTTATTTTTTAACTTATTGATATTTTATATTAACAATTTCCTTACACATACCACACAGTTCAAGAGGTTCTTCTTAAACATTTCTTCATTCCTTCTGCATTACAAAAATGGTTCTTTTATACATTCATTTCTTCTCCACATCAAATATGTTTTAATTTGTAAAAACTGGTTTGTAAGTTAAATGCCTCTTTACATAACTCTTAATATTTATCAAAAATAGCTTAAAATATTACATTCCATAATATTTACAAGGATTAGGCCCAAGGAAACTTATAATTACCATTAACATCCCAGGCTGGATATCAGCTTTAACACTGTTTTCAAAAATCTAGTCTAGCTACAGTTTTATTATTATTGTGCTTATATAAAGGATGGTATTGTGTCAACAAAACATACTGGTTAGGTATCTTTATCTCAACAGCTATCTTTACCTTAGTGTTAAAACAAACTGAAAAATATGAAGGGTAAAAATTGTACTATTATAGATGTATTTACATGCATAAAGATGTACACATTCAGGTCAATCCTGAGAAATCATACATCTGCAACTACATTTTCTTTCAAAAATAAAAAAGTTACTATCAATATATTGGTAATAATCTCAGAATTTTCCATTTCTCATACAACAGCTTGCATGGATGGTATAATGTTCTATTTTCTACAGTTCGTAAGCAACAATAATGGTCTATAATAATCTTTTAAAAACAGTTATTACTTGTTTTGTGTTTGGAATTTGAGCTCTTAAGTAATATAAATCTAATTAGAATAAGATAGGCCAGAAGACACTATCTTATATATTTACTGGTATTATACTAAACAATCAATACCTTTATTTCTTTTAAGATAATGTACCACAGAGAAAAATCTCCAGATAAGTAACTTAAATGCAGATATATTTGTTGAAATCCTATGATACAAACTTGGTCATAAATTGTTAAATGAGATTTACATATCACCCCTCCCCCATCATATCTGCATTTTCATTAAGTTCCTTATGACTTTAGTGATCTCACAAAATAATGTAGCATGTCATGTACAAAGCCTTTAGTGATTGAACTGTGTAGTTTTAAATTAAGAAATGTGACAAGGTTACAGTCACATAGTCCCACATCCCCTTATCTCATATGTAATAGTATAGAAACAGTGGTTTTAATATACTTTGACACAAGTAAACAAAACATTAATCAAACGTTTAAGTACATCTTGAAAGGTAAACAGTAACTCCAAATGAAATAAGTGCTTTGAGATCACCCCACTTCAAAAAAATAAAAAACAGAAACTATACATTCAAACTAAAAGCTAGTTTATGATACATTGTTTATAATTGAACCAAAATAAATAAAAGGGTTCAATTTTAACCCTAAACTCACATCAACCTTGGAAATTTTGCTCCAGTAAAAGATTAACATTTGTTTTCACAAGAATCTCTAGCTTTATATTACTTTTTCATGCTGTGGTCCAATACTTAGAATATTAATATTTAGGATGGATACTTCTAAAATTATGCACATGAATTACTGAAACTTAAGAAAAGTAAAATTGTTTAAAAGAAATGTTGATGTTGAATAAAGATTACTGATAAAGAACATCATTTCAAGTACTTTTTTATTCTTATTCACAGTAACTTGTACAAATGACAATCATGTGGTATGTAGTTTAGGGACAAAACTATTATAAATATCTTTACATTGAAAAACTGCCAAATGAGACACAACTGCTTGAACTGTATTTCTTTAAATCACAGATGAGTAACTATGAAGAATGAAATTGAAATCTGAAATTCCGTTAATGGCATGAATAATCTATGGAAGAATAATTCTACAGGATGGGCAACAAGTCTGGGCAACCCCCAAATAAAGATAGTGTACACAAAAGAAAGAATTTATTGCATATTGACACAGATTAACAAAAGGTTCTATTAATAATCCAAAATGTCTTGGATTGTTGGCCTTCATTTTCATGACATAGGATGATAAATCCCCATGTGAAATGTGACATCCTCTTTAGCAAACCTTTCAAAAAATTTTGTTTCAAACTGTCAGTTGTTTCATACATCACTCCTTTGCAACAATCTGTTTGATAAAAACCCACTAAAACTCAAAAAACTAAATTGTTAACAAGGGATTTAAATAAGAGGGTGCCAGATTGTTGCCCACCCTGTACAGCAATAATGTTGGAACTGGAAATTGATCTAAGTACTGAGTGCAGAACTTACAAAAGACTTAAACTTAGATTAATTTTCTTTTTTTAAAGACAGAATTACTATTGAGCACATATAACACTTTCCCATGATGAAATAGTGTTTTGGAATAAACTTTCGACACAATATTTTTTAATCTGTTAACAGCAAAATATTTCTGGAATTTGAATTGTAAATAAATAACCTGGTTTGGTCTTTTGTGTAAGACTATGAGGCAGTTGGCTCTTGTACTTCCTATAAAGTTTCATGCAATAGGAAACTTAGTAATAGTTGTAGGTAATTTGCCGAAAAACTAATTATAGAAGATTGAAATAACAATAGTTACCTTTTGGCGCTAGTACTCAGAGCTTTTGACATTTTAGGATTTAGTTTTGGTTCTTTTTGCTCTTTTTCACGGTCTTGGTGTGATGATGAAACGGAGTTACGTCCAAGGCCTCCGCTGGTAATTGTTCCCGAGGGCCCTGCCTGACCACGATCGCTTGACATCCTTTTGATTAGGCCTATAGTACGTTTTCTAAACCAAATTAATATTAATTATGATTTCACCTGAATGATACGAAAGAGATAAGAGTTCCTTAAAATTAATCTCACGGATTTAATTCATTTCACCTTAAAAGTATAACGTATATTTGAATAAAACTATTAATTTACTAGTGGAGCACCTTTCGGAAAAACACGCCGAGAACAGGTAGTGCCGTTAGTCTTTGCTAACAACGGGCAAATGTGACTTACAAAACAAAGGGACGCTTCCTGAACAATACGTTGTGCTACGTTGATTAATAAATTAAAATCTTAAACAGTAATTACTTTAAGCTTTCTAGAAAGTGAATATGTTCTTACCTTAGTCCTTTATGATCAAGTGAAGATTTGAACTAAGACTAATGTTGCATAACGTTACGTTTAACGGAGATAATTAACAAACTGGAAAATAATCGAAGAGCGAAACGATAGACAAAACACATCAACCAATATGCCTCTTCAACTCTCTATGGAAACTTGTAACGCCGTCTGTAGACCGCCTGTAGAATGAAAGTGACATTTAATCCCAGTGCTTGACACAAGGGCTTACAAGTTACATAGCTTTATTTCCTTGCTTTGACCTCTTTTTTATTATAATTTATTGTTATACAAGCACTAAAGGTCTATTTTCTAATTAAAGGACTTTACATACTTAACATCAGGGGTGAAATTCTACCGGTATTCACCGCTAGTACCAGGACTTATCTGAGCTGCTTTGTCGTTTTTTATGTTTACACGTAGATTTTTTTTTCTTTTTCAAAAACAGGTCCACTTCACCCAGCTGAGTACCTCTCCCTTATTCTTCTTTTTTTTTTAGGATTTAACCCCAGCCTAATATTATACATTCTCAATTCAAGTATAAAGACCTACACAATCATCAATTGATGCGTACTAGCTGTTTTCATTAAGAGAAAAAAAAAGCAAAAACAAAGGTTTTCTCATACATAAATGCTAGCTCTTTAAAAGGAAAAAAATATAGAATTTAAAACCAAAATCTTACGCTAATAAGTCGGACACACACAAGAACTTTTTTTTTCTTCCAGATGGATACTTATTTAATAATGATGATGAAGACGGTTGATAAAACATAAAACATTTTATTTACAAGGTTCGAACGTTTCCGAATAACTTATTCCAAATCTTCAGCGAAATCTGAAAATTGTGTTACAAAGATGATTATTACTAAAGTTATTACATAATAACATAATTATTAGTTTAATCAGTTATTGAGAAAAATGGTAAATGAACGGATGAAACAATGTTTATACATATATTACACAACAGCTGAGTTAAGTGTGAAAATTTAGAACAATTTTAGATCTAAAGAGCTTTGTAAGTAGTTAAGGGTCGGGCGGTCTTTAGCTATGGGTAGACTTTCTTTAATATTGAGGTCAAGGTCTGGATATCCTGTGGTGATGAAATCGTTACATGAAATATTGTGACCTGTGATTTCAGAATGTGAGCGAATAGATGAGTGGCTGGGTTTAAGTAGTGGATGGTTGGTTCTGTTAGATACTCCTAAACGTTCATAGACTCTAGTTTTAAGTGGCGTTTCGTTTTGCCAACGTACGTGACCTTGCAGTCACGTACATAATGGCCAGGTGTTTAGGGCGCTCGACTAGCAATCTGCGAGTTCGAATCCCCGTCCCACCATATATGCTCGCCTTTTCAGCCGTGGGGTCGTTATAATGTTTCGGTCAATCCCATTATTCATTGGTAAAAGAGTAGCCCAAAAGTTGGCGGTGGGTGGTGATGACTAGCTGCCTTCCATCTAGTCTTACACTGTTAAATTAGGGACGGCTAGCGCAGATAGCCCTCGTGTAGCTTTGCGCGAAATTCATAACAAACAAACAAACAAATATTTATACACGAGCCGTGAACGTAGAAGTTTAGGTACTTGATCTTTATACTGAAAGTGTTTAATGTGGAGGCTATGTCTGTATATTAGTCTAAGCTGAATTTGAGGGTAGAAGTTTTTATTAGGGATTGGTAGGGATTGCGAACCCATAAAAGGATGGGAGATAATGAGGGGAAATTTGGGGACGGTGTGTACATGTATATGTAGCAAATAATTATCATCGAAGATTTCTGATTTCAATTTTGAGTCTTTTCTTGAATTTAGATATTGTGGAAGAAAATGTAACTTGCTACACCCTAAAAACATTATATAGAATAAAAACTACACTAACCCTTATATCATGTAACTTACTACACTCTAAAAACATTATATACAATAAAAACTACCCTAACCCTGATATCAAACAGCAGTCAATAATTTTATTGTTTGTCTTTTTATATAATTTTTTTAGGATGATGTAAGTTTTGCTATTATAAACTCATTTTCATTTGTATAATTTTCAGAACTTACTTTGAGTTTATAGCATTAATCTCTAGAATACTGAAGAATTTATTGTTAATGTATATGAAACGTAGACGCTGAGACTTAGATTCCAAGAAACTATGACTTTTAAACAACTAACTAGTGTGTGAACGAACAAAACAAATACTTTTTTAAGTAACTCAGTTTTGTAGTTTTGACTTTTTTGTTTCAATACTTTTTGTAGCATTAAAACTTCCTATATTACTATAGTTAGCTAGGTTACGTATATAATGATCCCTGTTTGTCTTTATAAAATATATTTATTTTTATCATATTTGTAACATTAAACTTTCGAAAACACCATGAAACAAAAATTCAATCATGCGAGAAGATGAAATATATATCTGATTGAAGCTCACGAATGCAATAACACTTAAACCTGAAGGAAGGTTTTCGACTTCTAGCTACTCTTCAAGCTAAATAATAATATTGTTGCGTCATCGATATCATGTGATTCTCACGCCATCTACTTTCTAGAACTATCCTG
>NW_013666753.1:262461-263670 GCF_000517525.1 Limulus polyphemus
CTACAACAATGGCAGCTCGAACAGCAAAATAAACAAGAGAGATTACAACAGTTGTTGGAGGAAAAAGAAAAAAAAACAAGAAGAAAGATTACAGCAGTTGCAAGAAAACCTACAACAATGGCAGCTCGAACAGCAAAATAAACAAGAGAGATTACAGCAGTTGTTGGAGGAAAAAGAAAAAAAAACAAGAAGAAAGATTACAGCAGTTGCAAGAAAACCTACAACAATGGCAGCTCGAACAGCAAAATAAACAAGAGAGATTACAGCAGATGTTGGAAGAAAAAGAAAATAAACAAGAAGATAAATTACAGCAGTTGTTAGAGGAGAAAGAAAATAAACAAGAAGAGAAATTACAGCAGTTGTTAGAGGAGAAAGAAAAGAAACAAGAAGAGAGACTACAGGAGTGGCAACTGGAACAAGAAAGGAAACAAGAAGTACAAATGGAAAAAATTAGTAAATTTAAAAGCGAATTAGGTACGTTAAAGGACGATCTATTGTATTTTACACGAGGAGGATACATTGACCATCGACTTAATCAGCCCAGACAATGACAAGCCCCTTCCAGACCCTGCAGCTAAACCCTAATGCAGACATATTCAGTCCCGTTAGAAGTCACGTCCCAGATATGAATGCCAGTACCAGGAGTGATCCAGTACGAAGAAAGCCACAGGAATTCGATGGGAAGGTTCCGTGGGAAGCATATAGAGCACAATTTGAGCTACTGGCAGAGATGAATGGATGGACAGAGGAGCAGAAAGCTGTATATCTGGCAACGAGCTTGAAGAGACAACCACTGGAAATACTTGGACAGTTGACAGCAGCCGACAGACACAACTATAGAGCTCTAGTAGAGGCTCTGGAACTCAGGTACGGAACCCAAAACCAGTCAGAAGTCTACAGGGCCAGGTTCAGGACGAGAGTCCGTGCTAAAGGGGAGAGAGCCTGCAAGAGCTGGCACAGGACTTGGAGAGCATGACACACAAGGCCTACCCAACTGCACCACCCGATCTCCTCAAGTTGTTGCTGAGGGATTAGTTCGTAGATGCCTTGGACAGTCCGCAACTTAAGATACAAGTGAAGCAAGCACACCTCTCTACCATGCAGGATGCAATGGCCAGAGCTCTCGAATTTGAATACTATGTTAAGTCCAGCACAGAGGTACCGAGGTTGGTACAGTCATCTGGATTGAAGGCCAGAAAAGGTCAGCTT
>NW_013666753.1:263832-266347 GCF_000517525.1 Limulus polyphemus
AGAGAGGTTGAACTAATTAGGTGTCACTGAGCTGAAGGCAAGCCGCATGAAAAAGTTGATGATGATGAAATGGGACTAAATACAGATATCAAAGCAGAACAGGAGAAAGACCAAGATTTGAAGCCAATGATTGATTTCCTAAAAGTGAGTGTTGTACGCCCTACTTGGGAGAAGGTGTCTAGTCTAAGCCCCGTGACAAAGCACTATTGGGCACAATGGGACCAGTTGAAGCTTGAAAATGGTATTCTTGTCCGGAGATGTGAAACTACAGATGGGAAAGTGACGACTTGGCAAACAGTTATACCGGGGAAGTTACGGGAAGTTATGTTGCGTCAATCCCATATTGGTTTAACAGGAGGACATCTCGGAATCAAGAAGACATTGAGTCACATACGACAAAAATTTTATTGGATAGGTATGAGGCGAGATGTGGAAGAATGGTGCAGGACATGCAGTACATGTAGTGCTAAAAGGGGACCCAAGTATAAGGGATGCCCACCTTATGAAGAGTTGCCTGAGAATGTGTCAGAGTTTGTGAAAGTGTTATCGGAAAGGATGGATGCTATTCACCATCAAGTACGTTCAAACTTGAAAACGTCTGCTGAGTCGATGAAGTTAACTTATGATAAGAGATCTACTGAAGTCAGCTATCCTGTACTTTGGCGAATGCTCTAGTATTTACTAGATAGGGTAGTCTGGTATATATATAAGAGGGTGACAACGTGACGCAATAATGTAATGTGTGTAGACAGTGTGTAATTGATCTGCAGTCAGAGAGAGACGTATTGCTGTTATAGCGTTTGTTTTAGCGCGATTGTTGAAAATAAGTGTATCGTAAAGTTGTATTCGGAAAGAATAAACCAGTTTTATTAAGTAAGGACTTGTGTCGCTAAAGTTTCGTCGGAACGAAGTTACGGAAAATCAATTAACAAACGGAGACGTAACAATATATTTTTTGTTATAAGAAAGATAATATTCTAATATTACGGTTTCGTTTTCGTCGTATAGCAAATCTACATAGACCTTTGAATACTAACATGGGTATATTATATACTCACGGATTTTGCTCCTGGACACCTTTTTTTTTGGTAACGGTGGTACATTTTTGGTCCAGTACTTTATAATAATTAATTAAAAAATAATCACATCAGAAAAAATAAATACATACATAAGTCATTTTAACCATGCACCTTTGATATACATCTTGTAATGGGATGGTTGAAAGTACTGACGTTTTAAAATAATTGGTGTTGCCCTATAAAATATAAGCACTTTAAAATAATGGTGTTATTCTATAAAATATAAACACTTTAAAATAATTGGTGTTGCCCTATAAAATATAAACACTTTAAAAGAATTGGTGTTATTCTATAAAATATAAACACTTTAAAATAATGGTGTTATTCTATAAAATATAGACACTTTAAAATAATTGGTGTTGCCCTATAAAATATAAAAGCATTAAAATAATTGGTGTTATTCTATATAATCTAAAATCTTTAAAATAACTGGTGTTATTCTATATAATATAAACACTTTAAAATAATTGGTGTTATTCTATATAATCTAAAAGCTTTAAAATAATTGGTGTTATTCTATATAATATAAACACTTTAAAATAATTGGTGTTATTCTATAAAATATAAACACTTTAAATTATGGTGTTATTCTATATAATATAAACACTTTAAAATAATTGGTGTTATTCTATAAAATATAAACACTTTAAATTATGGTGTTATTCTATAAAATATAAACACTTTAAAATAATTGGTGTTATGCTATAAAATATAAACACTTTAAAATAATGGTGTTATTCTATAAAATACAAACACTTTGTATAACACTTTATAAAAACTTGCAACCAGTGTAAGAAAAATCGTTTCACGAAGAAGGTTTGGTTTGTTTTTAATTTCGAGCAAAGCTACGCGAGGGCTATCTGCCCTAGCCGTCCCTAATTTAACAGTGTAAGACTAGAGGGATGGCAGCTAGTCATCATCATCCACCGCCAACTCTTGTGGTACTCTTTTACCAACGAATAGTGGGATTAATCGTCACATTATAACGCCCCCACGACTGAAAGGGCGAGCATGTTTGGTATGACGGAGATTCGAATTCGCGACCCGCAGATTGCGAGTCGAGCGCCCTAACCACCTGGCCATGCCGGACCTCCACGAAGAAGGAAGTACCGCGGTTGATATCGGCCTTTAGAATATTCAGTCAAAACGATACACGCCAAACGTAGTTTATTATATTTGAAGTAAAATGATTTATCATTTTATAGATTATCGATTTCACATGTTTTTACGTTATTGAATAAAGTGTCTGTGGAAATTCTGTTGTGTATTATAATGGCTTTCGTTCCCTGGTGGGACAGCGGTGTGTTTACGGATTTCCAACGATTCCTTTTTCGATTAATTGAATCTCAACGTATTCGGAACCGAATGAAAATGACAGTCTCAGTGAAGTTTGAAATTCATACTGTTACGTCAACGTTTGTTAATTAACTTTCCGT
>NW_013666753.1:267347-295732 GCF_000517525.1 Limulus polyphemus
AGAAACGTGGCGTGACACTAGTCACGTGACCTCGCTGACGCAACAATACTCTTGGGGGTGGGCATATATTATTGAGCTGTGGGCCTACTACCATGCATAAGATAAAAGATACGTTATCCATAAGAAATACCTATGGGCGAAGACTGTTTGTGCGTTCTCCCGGTGGGACAGCGGTAAGTTTACGAACTTAAAACGCTAAAATCCGGATTCGATTCTCCGCAATTGATAGAGCAGACAGCGCAATGTGGCTTTGCTCTAAAATAATCTAACAAATTGTTAGTGTGTACGATTTCACATAATTTTGCTTGCGAAAAATAGCCAATAGTTCTAGATCTTATTTAAATTATGGGTTGATTATCGTACGTAGGTGGTAATTTTGTCGACTCTTCAAGAAGACTACAGTGTCTTGTTAGTGAAGGTTGCCCCTTTGCAAAAGAATCTTGGGGAGACTTAGACGATCCATTGCTCAGAAAAAAAAAAAAAATCGCGTACACTTACATCCGGATATTATTTATCGGTCTAGTTATTAATTTTTGAAACAGAGACGGGTTTACTCATATTCTTAAAACGAAACTGGTGCTTCGTGACGTAAAATAACCCGTTCCACAGATAAACAATTAAAAGCTATAGTTACTCATTATTTTTCAAATATAAAATATTGCTCGCTTTACATTTTATTCTAAGGTATATATATATATTTTTACGTTTCCTAATCAATCCCATTAATAGGTTAAGAGAAGACGTATGAACGATGCTGCATAATTGTTGCCCACTTCCCCTACTGTCAGCAATTCTTGGTTCTCCGATTTCCATGTTTAGCTCATGTGTCGTATAAGGTATCGTTAAGGCTTAAATTGTCAAAAATCACATCCTTAATGTGTCGTATAAGGTATCGTTAAGGCTTCAATTGTCAAATATCATATTCTTAATGTGTCGTATAAAGTATCGTTAAGGCTAAAATAGTCAAATATCACGTTCTTAATGTGTCGTACAAAGTATCGTTAAGGCTTAAATTGTCAAATATCACGTTCTTAAGTAAGATTAATATTTGAGTAATTAATTAAAAGTTTACTCTTTAATATATAGTTTAGGCAGAGTATTCATATTGAGTTGACTGTGAAATTGGCGGCAGCTGCCTATAAGAACTCTAAACACTTGTAGAAATATATTGGTGACATATAGTCTACTTGTGCAGTTCAAATGCAGAGTACGACGTTTCGAAAGTCTTCTGCCTTTCGACTTCAAGTGGACCCACACTGACATTTTCCATAAGCAATAATTTTTATGATCTGCTTCTAATTGGAATATTCAATGTTTTTATTTTATTTCTTTATTATATGCAGTGCTGGATTAAGGTATGTGGAGGCCCTGAGGCAAATATCCTTATGGAGGTTCTTTCAAATATAAATAAGTTAGAACTCAGTGATCTGCTTCTAACTAGAAGATTCAATGTTAATTATTGTGTTTTTACTATATGTAAATAAGTTAGAACTCAGTGATCTGCTTCTAACTAGAATATTCAATGCTTTATTGTATTTTTACTATATGTAAATAAGTCAGAACTCAGTGATCTGATTCTAACTAGAATATTCAATGTTTTATTGTGTTTTTTTACCATATGTAAATAAGTTAGAACTCAGTGATCTGCTTCTAATTGGAAGATTCAATGTTTTATTGTGTTTTTTACTATATGTAAATAAGTTAGAACTCAGTGATCTGCTTCTAACTAGAAGATTCAATGTTAATTATTGTGTTTTTTACTATGTAAATAAGTCAGAACTCGGTGATCTGCTTCTAACTAGAAGATTCAATGTTAATTATTGTGTTTTTTACTGGATGTAAATAAGTCAGAACTCGGTGATCTGCTTCTAACTAGAAGATTCAATGTTAATTATTGTGTTTTTTACTATATGTAAATAAGTCAGAACTCAGTGATCTGCTTCTAACTAGAAGATTGAATGTTAATTATTGTATTTTTTACTATATGTAAATAAGTTAGAAGTCACTGATGAAAGCTTCTGATCGTTTTGAATTTCTATATGATCAGAACACTTAGCATTTAAAAGTTCTGGATTCTAATATTCAATTTTATTTTTATAGTTGTTCATATTTAATAGTTATCGGATAAGCTTAATATTCCTTAATAGGGAATAATTATCACACAGACAAGTTTATCTCTGCAAAACAGAAGCATTACCGTAGGAAGCAATTTTTGAGTGGTCAGGCCACTGCTACATTGCCATTTCTAGGGAGGTCTAGGGACATGTTCCCCAGAAAATGTTTAAAAATTTAATGCTATGAAATTTAATCTTGCGCCATTTTAATTGTAAATATTGCATACACACAACGTAATGTATTGAATTAAAAGAAGCAAGTTTAAATACATGAAAAAGTGGTCAGGCCATGGCTTGACTGGCCTTACCGCTTCCTACGGCCCTGAGAAGTTCTGCAAGATGTAAGTGAATGGACTTGGTGTCTCCGAAAGAAAGATCTTTTATAAAATGAATTAAAATAGGTTTTAATTATTCTCAAGTCCACATTGTCTACAGGAAATGTTTGATTGTTTGAAGTTAAGCACAAAGATACACAATGGACTAACTGTACTCTGCCTACCACGGGTATTGAAACCCGGTTTCTAGCGTTGTAAGTCCGCAGACATCCCGCTGTGCCATTTGGGGGGGGGGGGGCTACTACAGGAAATAACAATAAAATAAAATTTAAATGAACGCTAAATAAAATTGGGCCAAGAACTGAATTTTACTGGGAAATTATAATTGAATTTAAACCTTCTAAGCATGACTGTATATAAAAAAACAAAACAAAGAAGACTGCTGAGCTGATTTCCAGTTCGACCAGTCACTTTCAAAACTAAACTGAAACTTTTGGATTTTTTCTTCACGTTGGATGCTAAGAGAAAATATTTTCTTTGAAAACACTGACAATTATATTTGAATAGCTCATTATATTTTAAGTTGCTCTCTGTAACTTTCTGGGTTCTAGCTCCATTGTAATATAGATAAGGTAACGGAAAGAAAGAGGTCAAAATTCTAATCCTGGTTTGCTATTCATTCCTGTTTTAGAAAATCACGATATATATAAATTATCTGATTTCATTTTAATTTATTCAATAATACAGTTTACTTACCTTTACGACAGATTGACGGTTTTTATTATAATAAGAAAAGGGTCAGGGTGGTATTGCTGTTATGTTTGTCTGAAATTCCATCTTCTTGCAAAACTACAGATATTTGGTTAACTGGAAGTAATGAAGTTTCACCTGACGAATATTTTTATCACACATATTAATTTATTTCAGGAAAATTAACTTTAAAATACTATATTTGATTTTTTAAACAACTACATTTATTAGTAGTTTACCATCGGAGTTTATTCCCATATAATGATCACAGATCTACATGGTCCTTCCAGTTAAGATGACACTTTTAGCAAACATTTTTACCACTAAACTGGTAAACAATTGTTATAACTGTAATGTAAATATGCTCTATCCAAAATAATGATAAAATGCCATATAAAATAAGACTGACTAAATTCGTAAGGTTGTTTGTTACTGGACTATAATTTCTTCTAGGAGATTCATAAAGAGTTTAAAATCTCACCCATTTGAACCGTGCGCATTTTTGTGCAGTTTTAAATCCTTTGTGATAAGTATTTGTGTTGTACTTTGCAAGAACACGTCTTATGGATTTTCTCTGGAACTTGGTGATAGTTATACAGAAATAGACTGGTATTTTAATGTACTGTATTGGAAATAATCATGAAAATCCACAGATGATTCACAAACAACGAGTGATTGCAACTAAGTTGTCAATATATCATTAGTACAATACATTATTACAGAAAAAAAAATGAGTTGTACAGTGCACTAGTATTCTTTATTTGCTCTAAATAGTGTCATACACATTGGTTTTGTTTCTTTAAGTTTATCAATGAATGATCGTAAATAATTATTATATATACCATATTACCCCCATAATAATATTATGATCTGGACTTTGTGTAGGTCAAGTTATGGTTGTCTGTGTTCCATTGGTCTCTTTTTCTTTCCTTTGCTGCATGCGTGGAATTACTATCTTGCTGAAAGAGGGATTCCTATCCAAAAAGCCTTGTTCCTAAGGAAATAACATAATGCATAAGAATCTGTTGTACCTGTCAGCAGTCAGGGTGCCATTAATCTTGTGCAAGTCTTCAATATTATTGACTGAGATGCAGTTTACATTTGTAATGGTCCTTCACTTTGGTTCGCTGTAGATGTTATACATTGACTATGATACCATTCTCATCTCTTCCGTTGAACAAACTGTCATTGATTGTTGCCAAAGAATTTGAAGTTGGATTCATCTAAAAAGAATACTCCGATTCATCTGTAAAGAACACTCTCCTTCAGCTCTGTTCATCCTACAGTTTGAAGTATGATCCACATTTCAGCACATTCACTGAGGCCATTTCATACTAATATGTGACTTACCATGTTTGCAGGTAACATTCGCACCTGTACTTACTGCTTTGTCATTGGTACGATCTCTACTGGACTGTTGTGTATCACAAAAAGAGCATACCCTGAAATACTTAATACCACTTTTGAAGAGTATTGGCTTTTTATTCCCACAATTTTTTTTTTCAGGTACCCTCTTCAGAGTTTCTACTTAGTCTTTCCGAAACATGAATTGTCGCTTTAACCTGTTGCATGAAGTAGTCCTCACCATTGAAAACTTTGACTTCTACAATTTTGTCATGTGGAATTTCTGTTTTCGGAGCCACAAATGTGTTTACCACACTACTGTCTTTACTTTTATAATTATTATGTTGGTATGGTACTGTCTGTTTTTGTTGTTTTTTTGTAAAAAACCTGGTGCAGTTAATTCTAACATAATAGGATGTGTGTGTTTTGTATAGGAAAGCCACATCGGGCTATCTGCTGTGTCCACCGAGGGGAATCGAACCCTTAATTTTAGCGTTGTAAATCCGAAGACTTACTGTTGTCCTACCAGGGGACAATGGGGGTGTAATAATCCCATAAATATTTGAATTTAAACACATTTTATTAACTGTTTCTATACTTATTTCCAACACAAAACGTTGACAGTTAAAGGATCTCACCTTTAAATATACTCGTTAAATGCTATGTGTTTGAGCTTTGTTTTCGGAATAAGAATAAAATTGTTTGAAATAAGAAATGCTGTAAAGTATATTACACTATTGAGCGAGTGTTTACATACCTTTATTACTTATCAAACTGCTGATTTACCTGAAGCTGCACTACAATAAACAAGGAATCTTTGTCTAGATATCCACAAAACTGAACCCCCTCCCCCTCATCGTATCTAATTTTTTGTTTTGCCTGGATATCATCAAATTTAGGATAGTAAGAAAAACAATTCTGAAAACTGCATCATCCAAATGTGTGCGCTAAAATAAGTCACGGCAAATGTTGTTCAAGTGATCTAAAGCATATATCACATGTACATATTACAATTTCACAGGGTTCGGAATATTACACTTTAGACTGAAGTTACAGTTTAATATTTTTCAACGTGATCAAAATTTTACTTTTCCCAACTTTCAACAATATTATAGCTTGCGAGCAAGGATTTTAAAAATTTTTTGGGGGTAAATATAATAAAAAATTGTTTGTTTTGAAGTTAAGCACAAAGCTATACAATGGGCTATCTGTGCTATGCCCACCACGGGGATCGAAAACCAATACTTACCGAACTGTTCATGGGCACAGTACTCTCTTGAAGTATTGGGCACAACTTACCAAACTGTTGATGGGCATAGTGCTCTCTTGAAGTGTTGGACATAACTTACCGAACTGTTGATGGGCATAGTGCTCTCATTGGGGGCGAATTATAAAAGCAGAAAGTGAACTGTACAAATATAATGTTGTTGTTTTGTCATTTTTAGTATAGTCATTGGTGTCAGTAAAATCTGCTTCTTCTAACAATAATTTAGCCAAACCCAACATATATGGTATTATCATGTTAAATCAGAATTTCCCACGTCCACTCCGTTAATTAACATCATATAAAACATTACCAGAGAAGAAACTTAGTGCCCTTATCAACAATTTTGAACTATGCGCTTATATATATATGTATATTTACACCCCAACACACACATATACATACGCGTGTATGTTTGTTTGTAATTAATCACAAAGCTACACAATGGGCTATCTGTGCTCTGCCCACCACGAGTATCGAAACCCGGTTTGTAGCATTGTAAGTCCGCAGACATACCGCTGTGCCACTGGGGGGCTAAACGCGTGTAATTTTAAAGTCATGTGCTTTGTTGTATATATATATGGACAAAACGAGTGAGTATACTTTTTAAAAACATGCCTCTTATTTAAGTTCTTTAGAGGTTAGTCATTTTTTTAACCACTTTATGCTGTTTAAAAATTGATCAATGTGCCTTTGTCATTAAACATACAAATACCGTAAAAACAATGTGCAAAAGTAAATATATGTATATACAATATATTCGTGAACATATTATGCCCGTGGAAAATATTTGATATTCTAAATTTTAAAATTATCGTGATGTCGCAGCTGAAAGAACTACCAATTACACCCTTCCGTAATTAGTAAAGTACATATTCCTGTTGGATATATTCAGTTAACATATATTTGCACGCAGCCAGGATCGACAAAGTTTGTAAGCTTGCATAAATCCTCTAGCTTAATCAAAGTTTGAAAACCACAACGATTATTCACTGAGGCTTATACTTGCTTGGTCCAGTTTCTGTGTCATATCCTCCTGTAGTGAAGTTTACTCATTCCATAAAGTGGTACAGTGACTGTTATGAATATAGTTTGAGCTATGAAAATGTACAGGGTGTCCTAGAAATTTGGACCCATATGGAAAATAGACATATACTTAACGTCAAACACACTTGTAACGTCAGTTTTATGTACATATTTCAGGAAAGAAAATACCATGATCGCCCACTATACCAATAATTGATATGTGTATGGCTATCAATGACAAGCAATTTTAATAATAAATAAAGTAAGAATAAATTGTGTATTTTTTCCTATGGGTCCAGACACCCTGTAGAATGGTAATAATCGTTAACTTGGTTTGTTTTTAATTTCGCGCAATGCTACAAGAGGGCTATCTGCGCTAGCCGTCCCTAATTTGGTAGCGAAAGACTAAAGAGAAGGCAGCTAGTCATCACCACCCACCGCCAACTCTTTTACCAACAAATAGTGGGACTGACCATCACACAATAACGCCCCCACGGCTGAAAGGACGAGCATGTTTGGTGGGACGGGGATTCGAACCCGCGACCCTGAGACTGGTAGTTGAACATCCTAGCCACCTGGCCGAAATACAGCTTAGTTACTAAGCTTGATAAATTATAGTGGAATTCTATGATATAGATAGAGGAATGTATGATTTTTGGTTATCCAACTGTATATATAAAACCTAAAAAAAATTATTTCGTTTCATATCCTCCACGTGTGAAATTTTAAAAGGCTTAGCAACCTACGTCGAGCATCAACTAAGTATGAAGGTCATAACTAAAAGAGATAATTGTTTGCTTCTATGTTTTAAGAAATATATGTTTAATAACTTATTTCTAAATAATAATAATCTATATACATATATAATAATTGAAATGTTACTGTATTTTACTAAATACTAGTCTACTAAAACACAGTCAAGACATGTCACTTTGTAAAAAACTACTATTTTACCAACGAATAGTGGGATTCACCGTTACATTATATCGCACCCATGACTGAAAGGACGAGCATGTTTGCTGGGACGGGGATTCGAACCCGCGACCCACAGATTGCGAGTCGAGCACCCTAACCACCTGGCCAAATATTTTGAATACTAGCTTTTAAATGAAGAAAGGCAAATAGTTTAAGGAAACAGGAACTATATGTTCTAAAAAGAATGCTGCATAAGTAAAAACACTGTTTTCTCACTGGATTCGTGTATTTGGACCTGGTCGCCCACAGAAATATTTTCGGTAATGTGGAGGGCAAAACATGTATGTAGAGAATCAGCTTTTACAGTCAACAGACTAAAATAATGTGTATTATGTGTGCTTAAACGCAAACACAAATTTACAGTTGTGATAAAAATTACTAAAAATATTTGATTTATCTACGATGTTAAGTTTACATCATAATACGCACATTTTGAGAAATGTAAAAGGAGCAAATGTTCCTTCCTGCAGGCGCCCACGTATCTGGACAGACTAGAAAACACTTGGAAGTGGATGGCGTTTTTCTTCCAACGAGACGAAACACCACCCTATTATGTACTTCTGTGTTCTTGAAGTATTGGACACATAGAACTGTTCATGGGCACACTGCTCTCTTGAAGTATTTGGCACATCTTACTGAACTGTTCATGGGCACAGTGTTCTCTTGAAGTATTTGGCACATCTTACTGAACTGTTCATGGACACAGTGTTCTCTTGAAGTATTGGACACGTCTTACCAAACTGTTGAGGGACATAGCGCTCTCTTGTAGCATTGGACACATCTTACCTAACTGTTCATGGACACAGTGCTTTCTTGAAGTATTGGACACATCTTACCGAACTGTTCATGGACACAGTGCTTTCTTGAAGTATTGGACACATCTTACCGAACTGTTCATGCGCACAGTGTTCTCCATATTCAACGACGCTTGACTTTTGTCTTCCGATAAGCGCTTTTCTTTCTCTCTTTTTTTGTATCATAAAGGAATAGACGTTTGTTTGCTATATTTCGCGCTACCCGTCTCTAATTTTGAAGTGATAGGCTAGAGGAAAAGCAGCTAGTCAACAACATCCTCCATCAATTATTGTGCTACTCTAATAGAGTAGAGTGATTGACCGTCATATTATAACGCTCCCACAGCTGAAACCATAAGCATGTTCGGTGATGGGATTCGAACGCGCGCAGCACAGAGATCGGGAGTAGAATATCCTAACCACAAGGCTAGTTTAATAAATATAACTTTATTATTGTTTGTATGGCACAAAGTAATTGCACTAGGTTTGAATAATTAATACAGCTTCCTTTCTATATTTTCGTTTGTTAATTTTCACTTTGTTAGTGTGAACTATACGGTTTGGAAAAAAATGTCGGAATATTTATATGATTTGCTATATTTTCATTTGATTCTTTGATAGATAATTCAACATATAAAAATGTAAGAATGAATTACTTTACGTCTATAATTCAACAACTTAAACAATTTTCGGTGTAAACTTAATGTTTGTTGTTACCGCAAAGCTAAACATTTGACTATCTTCTCTGCCATCGCGGGTATCGAAATCCTATTTTTACCGTTATAAGTCCTCAGACTTATCGTCGAGCTACCGAGTGGCCTAAACTTAATGAAGAGATAGATATATAATAATTAATGTAGCTAATAGGCTAAAGACGTCATAGTTGAACACGTCAAACATTCCGTTAAAATACCCTTCTCTCCAAATATCTGGAAAGAGGCCAATGTATATTTTGTGAAATTGGTTAACTTCTGTTCACAAAAATAATAAAACCACTAACACATTTTCATAGCAAATCCTAGAAGTTATAATTATATATATATAACGTAAAACAATACATCTATCAGTCATTAATAATATTACTCGGAGAGGTATTGTAACATCATTAGATTTACAATAAATAAATAGATTTCACATCGCTCGATAGCCAACCCAGATTTGATCAACTGTATCAACTCTTCATCAGCTCAGATAGATCGATTCTCTTTTGTCTTATAGTAGCGAGCTTAGGTTTTTATTTATACATACTTCTATGTACGTTAATGGTGGAAGAAAATCCACAAGCATATCTTGATAAAATACTCGCGTTTATTTTTCCAAGCGAGTTTTAGATGTTTATCTATCGCACATAAAACTATTTTATGTATATTTTCACTACATTCGGTTATAATGCCTTTTTAATCAAGATGACATTCTTCACTTTGTTATTTCAAAGTTATTTTAACAACATTACACGATGTTTGTCTGTTTCGGATATTTGAGCAAAGCTATTCAAGAGTGATAAGCCCCACAATCAACACCCACAGCCCCAGAGTACGAAGCGGAATCTTGCGGCAACGGAACACGAACCTTGGAGTCTTAAACACTTGGCCACGCCCGGCCCATATTACATAATGAATGTGACTTTTACTTCAAATACATTTTAAACTTGTATTTTATTACATCAAACCTGGCTTATCAAGTAGCTCTACTTCTCGATAAAGGTTCAAAAGAACAAAAATTTTTAACGAAATTAAATAACTAATAATCTGAAGCTCATTGTCATTCTTCCAACTGTCAACACATTTTAGTCATAATTATATTTTTTTAGCACTTAATTTTATATTGTTGGTGAGATGAAGAATGAATACAGCAATGTTAAATGAGTCATTTTAATGATCGTTATTTGTTCCCAAATCTTTCGTTTAATGGGCTAAAAGCACTACAGATACACAAGTCACAACAAAATGACTGAAAAGACACATCTACACCATGTTTTATTGGGTTTTAGTTGTACTAGCATAATTGTGGTATATATATTTATTGCAAAGCAATAACCAAAATGTCACTAAAGATGGAATTCCTAGTAATAATGACAACAGCGTCATAATGACGTTCACTTTGAAAACCACACAGCTGGACGTACAGAAGAAACCGATTTTAAAAATACTTTTTGTGTATTAGTAAACTTGCAGAAACATTGTGTTTTTAAGTACATTATCCTAACAATTTACTGAGCCACAGTTTAAACTTACTAGGACATCAAATTTTCATCTCGTCACATGGTTGATAAAGCTAAACAATAAGTCCAATCTCAGTTTTAAATACACACCGAACTAACCGAATCTTGCAACGTCTACATCCAATAAAGAAGTGTTACACGAGCTAATGATACAAGTAATAACGATAGCAGCTCCTACATCCCTTGAACGTCCAAGGGTTTAAAGTAATAAAACTCAATCAGACTCTGTCGACATGATGATGAAACCGGAATTCCTTAAAACTCATCATAATAATTTAACACCTTTAGTAAAAAAGAAAGAAAAAAAGTTGTTGTTTAGCGCAAAACTACATAAGAAGGTTATCTCCGCTCTGTCCACATTAAGGAATCGAACTGCAAACCCCCGATTTTTGAGTTGTAAGTCCATAAACTTACCGCTTACCAACAGGGGGTACTTATAAAATGTATTGGATTCGTATCACCATTTACAAAGTAATCTATATTCCACAATTAACATGAAACTTGTCATACACTGAACTGAGTTAGCGTTAATAGGAAACATTTTTTGTTGTATAACTTATCGATCACGATGGTCCAAACTCACGAGACCTAAAACTACTAAACTTTTCGTTTATTTTGTTAATAAACATTACTAATACTATTCTTGAAAGTATTCAGGTTACTGTTTTTCAATATATTAAACGTACAAGCAAGGTAAATACAGTTTTTAGAAACCTTTTTTAAAGAACACGTTTCAGCACGACAAATTGACTACATGTTTCACACTGAAGTTTTAACAGTTGATTTTATGTTGAACGTACAAAAGGAAAATTAATAAAATAAACACACATTAATACAAAATTTCTGTCGTTCACAAGACAACAAAAATAAAACAATGGTCTTAAGCACTTGTAGTTTGAACAAATGTACATAATTTTGGCTATTATATCTAAACACGATGACAATAGAGGTCCCAAACTGTGTTGTGTGCGGTTTAACGAAATAATAACGAAAATGGATGTTAAAAGTCTGATATGAGAATGATAAGCATTGAGTAATTACAATTTTGAAGTCAAAGTTTTACTTGCTTTGTATTTATAATAGCATTTATAACCTTACTGTAAAGCACAACATGGATTAGAACATTATAGGCTTTTCCTCGAAATTCTGAACATATGTTTAAATCTTCCTGAAACTAAAGTATATTAAAATACGAGTAAATATACGAAACTTTCTAATTAAGACCTTACAACTAAGCGATATTAACCAATAGGAGACTTAAGAAAGAACAGTTTCTTATTTTGTTCCTAAATATTTAACATAAATGATGTTCATTTTATTTAATACATTTCATAAGTGACAGGTCCATTGCCCACAGATTTCTTCCTCTTACCAGTAAAACGTTTCTACACATACAGGCCATAACATTCATAGTTTCTTGTTCTTCCAGTTAGTCAATTAATGGAATGTTTGTTAACGGTTTCAAGGATTATGAAGATAAGGTATTCTACAGTACTTGTTTTATTAAGGGTTACTCTCTTCAGCATACAATTAAATGCAATTGTTTTTGTTGTTACTGTTTATTGTAAAGTTTTTAATGCTCATAAGTTCCTATTACTATAATTTGTCACATACACTACTCTGATATTTTTTGTCTGGGGGTTCACATTATATACTATTAATATTTTCTCTAATCAACTGCTCTAAGTTTATCCCACATAACCTAGTGATTTGTTTCTCATTCTATACTTTTTTTGTTTTTTTTACTGGTCAGATGGTAACGCAATCAAATGTTTTTTGTTTTTATGCTGTTTTAGATTTTGGTTTCTTGAAAATTTCTTTCCACAAATATCACAACAGAAAGGTTTCTCTCCAGTGTGCATTCTCTGATGTAATTTTAAATGATGGCTCATTCTATAATTTTTCCCACATATCTCACAATTAAATGGTTTTTCTCCAGTGTGCATTAGCATATGATGTTGCAGATTTCCATTTGTTCCAAACCTTTTCCCACACACATCACACGCAAATGGTTTCTCTCCAGTGTGCATCAAATTATGTTGCTTTAAATGACCACTTCTTGAAAACATTTTCCCACAAACATCACAAGAGAAAGGTTTCTCTCTTGTATGCACAGTTTGATGCATATCTAAATGATGTTTCATTTTAAAGCTTTTTTCACATATGTCACAATTAAAAGGTTTATTTCCAGTGTGCAACAATTTGTGATGTCTTAGGTTTCCACTCGTTGGAAAGTTTTTCCCACATAAATCACAAAAGAATGGCTTCTCTCCAGTGTGTCGAATTCGATGATCCCTTAAATTATTAACTCGTTTAAAACTTTTCCCACAGATGTCACAACTGTATGGTCTTTCTCCAGTATGGATCAACTGATGTTGCCTGAGATTTCCTTCCTTAATGAAATCCTTTCCACATACTTCACAACTAAATGGTTTTTCTCCTGTGTGGAGCATTCGATGGTCTCTTAAGTGATTTCTCTTGAAGTACGTTTTCCCACAGATGTCACAACTGAACGAATTTCCTTTCTTACGAGTTTGGATATTCTTGCCTTTTATTTTTTTATTTTCAGTTTTCTTCCCAAAAACACCACATTCATATTCTTTAAGTTGTACCAGAGGACTATATCCATTACTCAAGGAAAGACTATTACTATCTTTGTACTGCTTATGCACATGATTCGTAGAATTTGAATCATTCTTGGGGAATTCCTGATATGACACTATAACATCCACTGGTGAGAAACATGTTTCAGATTGATTACATTCACGGTCATCAGAACCTACGAGCAGATAAGATAATTATACAGCTATATTTCATGCAATGAGAAACATTATTTGTAAAATAGGGCCCTGCAAGTCTTCAAGAATTGATTTGATTCGTTAGCTTGGGCTCTGATTCGATATTCTGGAATCTATGTCATTTCCAGTAAACCTTATTTATCTTTTAATTCTGTCTATATACTGGAACTATTTACTTGTAAGAACACTTTTGCATCATTCTTCTTCCAGATGTTTAAGTACATTATATTTTTTGTTTTTAGAAAGATTTATTTTTATATCAATACTAATTGCGTGTAGAAGCACTCCACATAAATAAAGAAATCATTTCCTATTTGATTTAAAATTTAATTCACCCTATGTACCCTATAACCTATATATGGGATGATTCAATTCAAAAACATTTGTGATTTGCAGGGCCCTACTGTAAAACCCTAGATGACAGAAAAAAAGTATTAACAGACAAAAACAAATACAACAGCATCAGTATGTGAAATTCTAAGCTAACTGTTTCTTTATGCAATGAATTATGAATGAAAATGCATAGAAATATATAAATATTTTTCTAACTCTGACTTCTTCATATACACTTTACCTAGGTTTTATTATTTTAACATTCTCATGCTAAGTGAAAAAAACAACACTGTACACAGAAAAAAATTTAACAGAATGTACAATTCCTATTGAAAACAAAAATAAAACAGAGCAAACAGATGTTACTCTAATGTATAAATAGTGAAATATTAATAGATTAAACCATATACAGCTGCAATGATATGTAAGACACTTAACATCAAAATTGAATTTTATCATAAATGACAAGCATTATTTTGATATTATTAGAAGTTTACAATAATTTTTATAATGTATTTTAGTTAGATTTGTTAAGATTGAATACTTTTTTTTTTTCAGTATTAACTGGATACAGAGTAGGCTTAACATTTGGCTACCATGTAGTCTTGGGTAAAAGTATTAGGAATAGGTTGAGGTTTGATATGAAGGGAGGGTCACAGCAGATAATACCTCCCAGTACAGGGAATAGAACTTGTCAAATGTCTAGCCTGTGGTGGAACTGCAGACATCATTGAGTGCAGTCTCTGTGCAAATGCCCTCACAACTTAACTGAAAACAGACAGATGTGAGCCTTGAATGAAAAAAAAAAAACTCCTATGGACCATGGACCCAAGGATGGAGAAAGAGGTGAGAGAGGAAAAAAAAACACTTTATGAGTTGTGGTGCAATAAATGGGAGGGAGGAAAAGGGAGAAAAACATCTAATGAGTTGAGGTGCATGAATGAAGTTCAGCCAAGAAACAGCAATGGACAAGGTGGGTGTTACCTGATCCTAGTCATGAATAAAATAAACAGAAGCAAAGACAGATTATGGGAAAACACCTTCAAAGACAAGGTAAATTCAGTAGAAGGTATAGAAGCAAGAGTCTCTGAGTCCTGGGTAAGAGACCAACTAATTACAGTATACAAGAGAAGAAAACAAGATAACTCCTATGACAAAGAGTCTGGACAAAGGGAGGTTTCAGAAATGTGGATATGATAAATAAATGCAATAAGATCCAGAAAAATAGTGAATTCATGGAGAAGTTTTTGTCATATGTCCATTGTACATAGACCTTGATAATGATGGAAAGTGATTATGTACAAAAACCTGAACTCTGGGTGAATAACGAGAGAAAATAGTCCTGTAAAATAAATCATATCACAGACTCTGGAACATGCATCTCAAATCTCATAATTTTATTATTAGAAGAAATCAAAAGATAATTCATATCAGAAGTTCTAACTGAAATTTGTAAAATCAAGAAAATAAAAGAGAACACTTTCAAGGGCTTGGCATATGCACAAAACATTTTCAGTAGTGAAATGAGGTAATAACTCTATTCTGTGGAAAGGTAAGTAGCATTTCTGAAATTACATTTACATATATCGTGAATAACATAAGAATCATTTAGGTTAGTCCAATTAATCCAAATTCATCACTTTTGGAGAAGAATGCCAGTTGTGCAATCTTTATTTCTTATGATGTTTATTGAAACTGTTCATACAGTTTTTACAGCATGTCCAAAAATTATGTGACATATTACAAACTTCTGGTTTGTGAGGGATGATATATGCAGTTTCGTGTCACACACCATTTGACATCAACATACTTCTACATGTACTCAATTTGTGGTCCTCAATATATCACACCGACATACAATTTCCATCCATGTGTTTACTAGCATTTATGTAATGATCCCAGACCACTCACCTTTGCCCTGTAGACAATGCCATTTACATAACCCTAGAGAAATAGTCCACAGGTGACCATATCAGCATATTTCAGCTTCTTCTTTGTATAACAATGCTTCCTGTCTTTTGAAACTACTGGCATAGCTTTATGATAGAATTCTTAACCAGTAGATGTTTTTTATACTTGCTACAATATCATCTTTGCAAAAGATTAGATGATTTGATCTCTGCTAGCCACAGAATGCAAACAGCCTTCTCTGTCATGTTAATGACGTATTAAGTGATTACACATATGTTATATGTGATGTGATTACACTTACTATGGCATGCTTCTGCCCTTCATCCACCACAAATTGTAAGTTTGAAACTGTTATTTTTTTTTCGTGGTATAAATTTGTAATCAGTCACATAATTGTTTGGACCCCCACATATTAAAAATAATTCAATCAAGAACATCATTTTAACAATTTACTTTCAGTGTAATTTTAACAATTAGTTAAACCATAATGTTCACTGTTTAAAATGCTGATGATTTTATAACATAGCTCAAAAAAATAAATAAATAAAGGGGGGGGGGGGTCATTACTTCTTTTGATACTTTTATTATATAATAAAGTTGTAGTATGTGAAGAAACCTAATAATTGGAACCTATACATAACACTGGGAACCAAATTGTGCATCATCAATCTTCTGAATTCTTTCTTTATTACATTTAGCTTTTATATGGCCACACGCTGCTTCTATAGCACATATAATTTACAATATTTTGCTTATTTATGCACTAAGACTTGAATGATTTGCATAAATTGTTCAAAGAACTGTTTAATTTCCTTGAATGCAGCCATGTAACAGCCCATATGCTACAAACATAACTTTAGTTTAAATAATTTTTAGGAGTTTGACATGCATGTGTATGAGGTAATTCTAAAGTTAAACTTACTAGAGTTTATTGCTAATGCAAACTCCTCTTCAGATTTTATTTCTTCTGAAACTTCCTCATGTTCTCCCAAAAGATCCTTGTTATCGTGTTCTAAATTTTCATAGTTAAATTCTTCATCAGTCACACTTAACTGTAAACCTACATCACTCGCTGTGTCACTGGATAATTCTTCTTTAATCTCGACAGTCACTATCTGAAAAAAAAAGTAGCTTCATGATTTATTTCAATAAACAAGTTATCATTATCAGTGATTTACAATTTTCCCTACTAATTGAGAGAAACTAGTTAAATAAGAAAATGTGGCTTGGACTGGACATGCAGTACAAATCTAATTATCATGTTACACAAATTAATATTACAAATTTTCCATATAATAGATTTCAATGTGTATATAAGATTATTCATGTACAACCTGAAATAATAAAACTTTTGAATAATTACTTCTAGACACCTTTTTCCTGCCATAAATACTGATATGATGATATGAAAAACCAATCTGTTCATTAATGAAAATGTAATTAAAATACTTATATATTATCATGTGTTAACTGACATGTACAAAATAAGCTTCTACAATTTCTTGTACTGTTTAATTGCATATGGTCAAATAGATAGTCCAAGTATTTTTCAATACCTCTTTCTTTTCATTCATAAACACATTATATAGCTTTGATGTAACAAATAATTATGATTCAATATTTCTTGTATAGTGGTTAAAAAACAAACAGTATTATGAGAGCAGAATATCTTCGCAAGGGACGTGTGTGTGTGTGTGCATGTGTATCTATATCCTATCTATATATAAACACACACGGTGGAGGTTAATTAAAAAACATAAGGTTTCTTATGTTTATATGAAGGATGCAAAACTCCTAACAATTTTTCAAAAGCACAGAAACTTTTACAAGGGGGTAAGCAGTTAAGGACATCGATAGATGTTGAATCTGGTGAGAGATTGAAAATTCAAATCAGCACCTCCAGGAGAGATACCCCAGATTGCAAGAAGGACTCCATCTTGACCCGAATCAATTTTTTTTTTGGTAGGAAAAAACAAAAATGAGATTCAATGAAATATATCTCTGGATAACAAAACAAAGAATTCAAGATTATTAGAAATTGAAAACTAAGAAAATGTAAATCACAAAACATTAGTCTGAATGCTCATGCTTTGTCGAGAAAAAGCAATTTTATTGTCTGCATACAAGGCTTATATATAGTACCTGCATAGAGGGCATGTGAGAGCCAGTGTAAAGTTTTGTAAATTAGATACTGCCAAGAGCAGTCAAGTGAGGTATATAAAGACTGGAGCAGCCAAACACAACGTTAGATGGCAAAGATGAAGATTGAGAAACAGCTATTAGTTTCAGCAAAGGTATGCATGTTTTGGAATTTATAGTCTTGTAGAGACATCCAACAAATATTGAAGGACTACAAGATAGTACTCATTCACACTAGCTGCCTTTTCCTGCTATTTCCAGTTGAAAAACAAATGCCATTATAATGAACCTGCAATTTTCCTTCTAATGTTATGACTTATAAGAATTGGAACTCTTATTCAAATAAATTACATTTCAATCTCTTATTGTGCATTAGAAACTACTGAGAATATGGTCAACTATGATGCAAATAAAAACAACTTTGGCCCCTGCTGAACTGGAACAGTTAAAGCCCACTTATTACTAGGTGACAATGCCAAAAATCCAAATGTGTATGCATAGAATGCTCAATGGGACCAAATGGTCATGCATAACATTAAAACAAATGATAGGCTTGGCAAGATAAATCTTTATTTGCTTTAAGAGTAAAAACTGGTCTTCCCCTCCCTCCAGTCACTTCCCTTTCCCTTAACACAAATGTCTCCAAATGCTTTTGAATGAGGCAAATTTAAAAGGTTTCAAACTTTTCATTTTTCTATTTAAGAAAACTCCTGGGAGGCAAATATTTCTAAGGGAAACCAACACATAATATTATAAATCAACAGTACTATTTCCATTTTCCTGAAGGCCATGTTCAAGGTTGCCAAGAAATGAATACATGAACTGCATACATAATATTTGAAATATCAGTTAATCTGACATTCACATTGAAGCATAATGACTCAATACTTTGATCATTTGAATATATATATATATATAGTGTGTGTGTGTGTCAGTAAAAATTAAATGATGAAAACATCCTTTATAACAGTTTATAATCAGCCTTATCCTATATTAATTCACATTGTATTCTTATTTATCCATGGACTCTTCCCACAGTTTTGGTGTTAGCAGAATCAAACTTGGCATGCAGATTTAGGGGGCATAGGCCCCCCTCACTAGAGAGGGGTTTAAAATGTACATGAAAGGTCACCCAAGCATGGAGTCTAATATTGGGCTTTCACTGTTGCTGAATCTGACATCAGATTTTGTGTTCAACATTGTTAACAATTACATCTTGTCTGGTATTTTAATTATACAGTTAATATGCAAACAGAACAATCTTTTGGTATTCCCAGCTCCAATAGCTTACAAGTTTGACTTTTTTTTTGGCATAGCCCCAGTAATGTATAGAGAATAATTTATTTGAATAACTGGTGTTATATCTCATTGTACAGAAGAAATACTTACTCACTCAATTGCAATCAAGAGCAATGTAGATTTATCAAAGTGCAAGGAGTAGGAAAACAAGTTTTACAAAATTACTATTTTAAGTCCAGAACACAAGAAGCTATTCAACTACTATCATACACAACAACAATAAATGTAGACAATGAACATACCAGTTTTCAGATACTTTTAATGGTTAGTTTTATGCCATTACCAATCTGGATACACAATAATGTATTTTCAACTCTCAATCGCAACCAGATACAGCCATAATGATATTTATAATTGCTTAGGTTATGCCATTTTGAAACATAGACTATGCCTATTGACTGTTCACTTACAGAGCTTTAGAGAAATCTAAGCTTTGAAATATATTCTGAATTTCTTTATCAAGTATTATACTAGGCTCATAACAAGGTTGGGAAATACTGAATTTGCTGCCATGATTAATTGTATCCCTTCTATAACAATTTCATTATTTAATGCTTGCATAACATTAATGATATAAATATAGCCACTAAAATAACATTACCACTGGTACAAATACAGCCACTAAAACAATAATAAATGTAGGTTAACTTTTGTTGTTAATTGAAATTATAACAAATCACCCATATAACTGAGACCTTTTTTTTTTAACCCTAGCACTAAAATGGGATGGTCCCTATGAAAACAACCATCTGAATTTCAACAAACTAAATATAATGTCAATAACTCCTTAAAACAATTATAAAATGATATGGGTATTAAAGGGAAAAGTATACAATCTCAAATTCCAAACACACTACTTGTACATATATTTTTATATTTTCGGATTGATAAAATTAGTAATGGTCATTTGAAGGTTAAAGGTAGCGAGTACTTACTCATGAAACTTAGATTCAATCTTTGTTCTTTGATAAAATTCTCTCTTTCAGAAATGTTAAGGTTTAACATGTTGCTTCAGTAGTGTGTGCCAACAACTTGAATATCTTAACAGAGTTAGATGCATGAAAAATGTTACATTTAGCATCAACAACAGTAGAATTTTTGATGAGATGACCTTGATAGGTTGAAGTGCATTCTGTTATAATAGGATAAAGTTCAAAGAAACCTTTATAAATATCTAACATACATTAAAATACTCAATGCTCAGTGTTGTATAATATACAATTAAAATTTTATTTAAAAACTGATCAGCAGTCATAAAAAAAGGTACTCCTGAGGATGACACGATTGACATCGAAACATGTAGAGTGCCTCTTTACAACCACTGATCAGTTTTGAAATCAAATTTTAACTATATATTATACAATTTTGATCATTGAGTATTTAATATGCATTCTGTCACCTTGATTTTCCTTATTAGATGGATGAATGTTTGGACTATATATCATAATAAATATATTTTTGTTTCAACAAATTTTTGCTCCCATACTGGAACCTTGATCAGACCTTGTCTTTGTCCAGTAGGAGAGCAAAAAACTTGTCAAAACAAAAATATTTATCCTGATAGGTAGTCCAAAAGCTAATTTATTTAAATGCAACTTTTGCATGATACGAGCCAATGAATGTATCTAAGCACATGTTTTTCCTTATGTTGATTATGCTTCTTTTAAATATTAATATGTAGTTATTGTACAAAGAAAATCCACTCATAATTGAGAAACCTTGCATCTAACATAACTTGTTGGTTCTAGATAAAGATATCCCTGAGTTGATCCTGATTTTCTGTTGTGTTGAGAGTATGAAATGATGGCTTTTACCCTTGATAAAACAATACTGTTTAACTTATATACCTCTTATTATTTCAAAATATTCTTAGTGAAACAAAGACTAATTAAAATACTGTACCTCTTCATCTTCACTGTCATCTGTCAAGTTTTTATCTGGTGTAATATACATGATACTTTTTTTCTTTTGAACAAGTCCTGAAGACTGAAATGGTTTCTTCTCAAGCAGGTTTCAACAACAGATCATGTAACAGAACACCTTTTAAAGAAAACAAACAAACAAACAAAAAAAGAATAAAATTATCCTTCACATCTTTTTTTATACTGTCAGTTTCACTCTAACATATTAAACGTTAGGCCTATCACATCAACAGTACTTAACTTTACACAACTATATTCTCTTTTGCTATTATCTGTCCATTGTTGTCTGTCTGCTGCTTCCCGCTTGTCTCATGCTATTTATATCTTTATTACATAGTTGTCTGGACACATTCTATATTCTTGACACCAATCAGTAATTAACAAAACCTTCTACAATCATTTGCTTTTAACTCTTATTATAACAAAACTTAAAAATAATAAAGTATTCACTCACAAATATAAACTAATCACTAATATTTAAACCAAACAGTCTCTTGTATCGTGACATATTGAACATTTTTAATTACCAAGTTGTTGGTCATTATTAGTGTAAGTCTGTTCACTAAAGACTGATCTCAACTCTGTTATTACATGTAGATGTTATTTTGTCTGTTTATCACAGTCAAAGCATGGATCTAAAGTAACTGAATCAGCCTGGATACACTTTAACAAAAGGAACAGATGATCTTCAGAAGAAAGAAAACCAAACGAATTATGGTAGCTTGTGCCACAACTACAGAATACTAGCACGATAGTAATATAGAGAAGATAGTTCGACTTGTCAACTGAAATTCTAAAGTAACTGAATAAGCCTAAGTGGACTTTTGACAAGAAGAAAACTATATAAATAGTGTTTATGATATGCCTGTAATCTCTACAGTACATACGTTTAACTTGTTCCAAATATATAGTAAAGTGTGTGCTGTTTATTCATCATTGAATTTATTCGCTAACAAGTCAGACACCTATTGTAGAAGAATCCTAAGCCCAACAAAAACATTGTATACTATTAAGAAATATAAGTAAAAGACATTTATTACAACAATTCACAAAAAAAAAAAAAAATAACCCATATATATATATATACTCTTTTTTTTCTGACACAATACTTTCATTCAGCTTTCCAATATTTTTCAATATAAACACACAAAGTCAAAGTTCAGTTGAATTGTGTGACTTCTTTTTACAACATGAAAAAGATTAAAAAGTTAAGCAGAGGTTAAAGTTGTCTCAAGTCAGTATGAAATAAGTTTCATAGAAAAGTAAAAGTCCATTTATAACTAACTTACAATAATACATGCAAATAAATTAAGAACAGAGCATGAAAAATCTAAACTGAACACAGGACTACAGTATCAGACTAATAACTGATCTGATAATATGTAATATGAATTACAAGATCACAATAACTAAGGTGTTCCAAGCTATAACATTTTAACTAAATCCTTATATGAAAAACAAGGTACTCACAGAACAGTGAATGAAAAATAACCATCACAATGTTTAAGCACTATCTTACATGCTACATAAACAAATAGAAAGCTTTCCCACCTATTACTCCTTATCCTTGGATAAATGATAGTCCTGTGTATTTTGCATGGTTTGCTCAGGATGTTCCAGAACCCTTCCCTTGATCAAACTTCATTTTAAAGAATCTAGTGTACTGATTTTAACATAATGTGCCCTCAAACAAAATTAAACTAATGTTTTATTATATTATAAAAACATGCAGTATCAGCTGCACAAAATGCTCTAATAGTAAGAGTAACCACCCTGAGCTATCACACACAAAAAAAACTATTAAATAAGCCAAAAAGAGGTTATAAATCACTAAGTCATTGAACAAAGCTCTAACAAATTCTTCATAATTTTAGTTCTCCAAGTATATTTTGACTTTTTCCAGCTTCAAGTTAATAACAAGTGATAAAGCCCTGGGACTCTTCTGGTCCAAAGATCTCAAAAGAGCATGGTAGGAAACTTTAGGGGTCACTGCCAACACCTGCAGTGTCCGGTCTCACCCGTGCTCAGCCAGTCTCCCAGCAAGATGGCCAAGAAAGAAACCACTCCTCACCAAAAAGATGAGGCTCAACTAAGCCAAACATCTTGCTGGCTGGATTGAAGCAATGTGGAGAAATGTGATTTTCTCAGATGAATCAAAGGTCAATCTGCACAGGTGTGATGGGAAGCACCTTGTACTACATCAGGGTGAAAGAGAGTTTCATACAGTGTGTTTGAATGCAAATGTACAGCATCTGCAGGACCTGGTGATATGGAGAAGCATCTTTGGTCAGGGTGTGAGACGCTTCCATTTTGTGAAAGGCAATGTTAATGTTGACAAGTATATTGAAATCTTCAAGTCCAAATTAAAGCCAACAATTTAGATCAATTTGGTGGAGCTGACCAGTGCACCTTCCAAGATGACTCTGCTCCATGGCACAAGGCTAAAAAAAAGATAGACGTGAAATAAAGAGAAACTTTCACTCTACACACATTGAAAAGACATCTTAGGTTCTATTTTGTTGCTTTAGGTAAAGGACTATCTTTGAAGGGAGAGTATAAAGACACTATGCTGGCCAAGCAACAGCCCAGACCTCAACCCTATTGAAATCTGCTGAAAGGTAATGGGTAACAAAGTGCAAGAGAAGAAACTGCAGGAAGTCTTAATTTGAAGGTGACATCATTAACTCACCTCTGCTTACATTCAGTCCCTTGTGCACTCTATGCCCCAGAGATGTCAATCAGTTATCAAGGTCAGAGGGGGCACAACTAAATATTAAAACAAGAAACAGACTCTTGTGACAACTTTTAGTCAATTAGTGGTGTTAACTTTAAACCTAAATTTTCTTACACAGAGAATATTTTCATATTTGCAAAGTATTTGTTGATCATCTGCCTTAATACATTTGTCACGGTTGGCTTGTTAATAAAGGTGCATATGTGCCTGGATGACGGAAATATGAGTCGGCTTATACTACGCACTTTTCATAACCATTTTACACTAGTTTTGACATTTCCCCAATGTACAATCTCATAAAAAAATTACAGGAAACCAAGAAAAGTGTAAAAAATTGGGTAATACAATACTTTTTTTCTCATCACTATATACTATTATTGGGCTCAGTTAATAAACAAATTTTCAAACTCACCAAATAAGCCCCTTCCCATCTTTTTCTGACTTTCAAGGTTATTTGCTAATCAACTTTACATAGCTGATAGACATTTATAATCAATAAAAGAGTAGGTTTTTTCCCTAAATCAAGCTTACAACTGTCCTTTTGAACTTGCCAGGGAGAGAAATGCCTAGTAGTGTGATCATGGTTTTCTTGCTCTGAACAGCTATGGAAATTTTTAAACCTATTTATAGCTTACCTAAGAAGGCAGGTAAATTATAGTAATTTGGGGGGCATTCTATTCTAGTGTATGATATATATTCCTATGTTCTAAGATGCCTGTTTGAAAGGTACACAAGTTAGTTTCTGGACACCCAAAATTGTGAGCCTCTACAAAGTCTAGGGAAAGAAATGGCTTCAGACTTATGAGTGTAAACGAGTTTGATAATGCAGTGAGTACTACAAATCTTTTTCTAATGTATTTTTTTAATTTACTGTTATATATCTTTAACAAAAGTAATTAAAATGCAAAAAATTATAAATTTCTCAGCTTAGCTTAACAAACCTATAGTGACAAAGTATCTACAATTTCACAAGCAATACATGCCTCTCATTTATCAGCATAAATTTATATTCTGTTTATGTTATACCTGCCAAAAAAAGCTAACAGCTTCCACAAAGATTTATTCTTTGTTTAAACACAAGGATTACTACCTCATTGGGTACAAGGTACTGTAATAAAACTATAAAATAAAAAAGGTGTGAAAAGAATAAGAGTAAATTTGTATCAATACTGCAATAAGTTCAGAGGAGTTTATATTTTCAACTGAACATTAATGATTTCTTTACTGACCCACCAATCACTTACACTATTATTGTTATGGTAAAGAACAGAAGAAATAAATATAAAATATTGCAAACAAAAATTGATATTCTTTAGGAGATTCTAGAGGTTATAAAAATGAAATATGTAAACTCCAAAATAATAAAAGTATTTCTGGTCTTAGCATGAAAATCACCTTCCACTCAAAGTAACTCAATAAATGCTTCAGAAATTCAGACAAATCTTTAGTATAAATAAGAAAATTTTAATTTTTTTTGGTATAAAAGACTTTTAATGTTTATTATTAGTTTTCCAGATTTCGTTAAGACACACTTAGCAAATTAAGATATAGTAGAAATGTAGCATTTTAGCTTCACAAGTCTGGGGTTGGTCAAATTAACTGGACCCATGAAGAAATGGTAATAAATTATTTAAGTGACACTAATCAACTCTCACAGTTAACTGGTTATACTGACTAATTAAATTAATCACCCAGCCCTAGAGAAGAGCTACAAGGAAGATTATGGGAATGTAAGAGTAAGAGAAAATAAAAATAAGTGGAGATCTTACTGAGGTTTACAAATTATCTAGAGAACCAATATGATAAGGTCTTTTGATTTCAGTGTGCTGTACTATGAAGATAACAGAACAGGAGGACATAAATTTAAGATTGTGAAAAGAAAGGCTGGCTTCAGTTAAGATAGAAATTTTTCTGATGGAGTGAATAGCTTATTGAACGAGTTTCTGTCAACACTAGTAGAGGTCAGCACTTTATAGGAGATTACTTACAACAGGACTCGATCATTTTATGAAAACTAAAGAATGAATTTAAATTTGCAAAGTAGTTATTTTCATCATATAATATAAATAGCACTTATACAAGTAGTTGTTTCTGTTATTTTTACTGTGTGAAGACTCAGAAATTAAAAGTAAGCATTTGAAGTTATTTGGCTTAATTTTAAAAAGAACATTTTACACTTACAAGTTACATTTTGAGGGACAACAAGGGACCTTAGCCCATCATGGTAATCAGACTCAATTCATCAATCACCCATCTATATGCCTATATCGAGCCCTGACTTCCCAGGTACTCATGAAGCCTTCTCTTTAACTCTCCCAATCACATTGCATCTACAAAGTCTGAAGGCAATCAATTCCAAAGGCTGACTAGCCTGTTTGAAAAATGAAATTGCCTAACACCCTTAGTAATTTCATTCACTAATAAAGTGTGATTTATAAAAAAAAATACTATGAACAACAAAGTTACCCAATATGGAGCAATATGTGGATCCCAACAGAGCCCATCATGGAAGAGGAATATACATTTTTCACGATTTTTAGCCATACTTTTTTGGAGAGTTGTGTGAACTATTTGAATAATAGAAGGTTAATAAGTTATATTTTGAATTTTAAATTTGTGTCTTAATGGATTTTCTTGCAACTCAGATACTTGCTAATAATGAAGTAACTAAAACCATCAAGCAGTTGTATTTCTGCCTTCTCAAGATATTATTTGGTTTCTTATAATGAAAGTAGCCTACTTATTCATATGAAATTATTAATATTATATGGTGCAGTAAAAATACCATATCAGTGTATGGTAAAAAAAAAAAAGCACTAAAAGTAAAAGTATCATAATCATCATTTAAATCATATTATTTTCACTGTATGAAAGTATGGTGAAAATAAATTTTTCCTTGATATTTTTAATTAAATTTTTACTTTTCTTATCTAAGGTGCAACTGCAAGAACAGCCTTGGAACTGAATTTTGAAAGTTGGCGAACCAAACTGGTCGCTTGTTCAGTTGTTGTGTGTTATATATCCAATTTAAAATTTAAAGTAAAACAATGGGTTTGACTTTTGCTCTAAATTCTAATCTTAATCCAAACTAAACACACTCCAAAATGTTGACAAGCTCTACGAATATGATTCGCAGTGTTAGGTACGCAGGGTGAGGCCCTCAAATTCAATACTATTACTATCTTACTCTTACTATCTATAATCTAGTACTAGCACTAATCCTTCTACTTCTAGCCTAAACATTTTTATCAGTAAATTATTTGCTACTAATTATCTCCACAATATCAAAGCTTACCTTGATGATTACGCAGCAAAGGTTAAAGCCTGTTCCTTTTTTTTCGTAAATTTATTTTAATCTTGACAGTTTCGGTAGGCTGAGTAGCTCAAATCACAAAGCCGAACAATAGAGTAGCCATTTTGTGATTTGGATCTTAAGTTCGACACACACAAATATCAAACTTTTTAAAATATTTAAAACGTTAATTGACACATGAAATAATAATTAATTAAAAATAATATAAAAGGTTAAGGTTTATCACCGTTATATACATCTGTTTATTTTTAAGAAATAAAAAAACTTGCATTGATAACTGAGAAACTCATTTACTGAAACCCTAACTAACAATATTTCCTCGAAAGGTTTTTCTCGCTTGCCATAGACAGAGTATATTTGTGAAAGCAATAGAGGTGTCAAGTAGTACTGACAATTAAAACTGGGCAAATTTAGATAGTGGAAAACATTGTTAAACACTTCTTATAACCTCCAAGTTCAGCACAAAACAAAAGTATGTTATCGCAATATCTGAAAGCATGCTTTCAGTTATATATGTCATTTGCATAATTAATACGGAAGGAATAAAAAAATACATACCATAAATTGTTTTAACACCACAACTTTACTTAGGAATGATAAAAAAAATGTGAAAATTGATACACATGCTCTTTGTGAAGATCCTCATAGCTTGAATTTAAAACTTTGCAAATTTTCTGCAAAGTTAATGGGCAATTAATTTTAACCAATACCTTCGTTAGTGGTAATTAGACTCATAACAAGACAATTAATAAAGATTTTTGAATTTTCAAAAATTACAAGCTATAGGAGATTGTAATATCGACAAGTGTGCAAAGTTTCATAGTGATATTGGTTTTAATGGTGAAGTTATCATGCTAATAAATTGTTCACAAAGAGCATGTGTATCAATTTTCAAATGTTTTTATCATTCCTAAGTAATTTTATGGTGTTAAAACAGTTTATGTTATGTATTTCTTTATCCCTGTTGCATTAATTACACAGGCCTGCGATGGTTTTATTGTTTTGAAATGTTTACATGTTCTAAAGTAATTTCTGTACGCAGAATCCGAAAATGATATCCATTTTTCCCCATCACGTACAGACGTTTCTCAAAACGTCATATATACTTTTACATAAGTGAAAATGTTGACAACCACTAGCTATAAATTTCTCTAGACCAATCGTAACGTGAGA
>NW_013666753.1:296606-308100 GCF_000517525.1 Limulus polyphemus
GTTTTGATTGTTTATAACATGTTCAAAGATTATGATTCCAAAATGTTAGGTGTTTCCATTATTTTATCCAACCCCTGTGTATGCATCTATTGCTATTGCTAATTCGATTCACTTGAAAGAAGCGTATGAAAATCTCGAACTTCTTCTTAATAAGGTCAAATACAAAGAACATGGCTGGCTACTTTGTGGGGAGTTAAAAGTATTTTTTGTGTTGTTGGGTCAACAATGCGGTTATACAAAGTTTCCATGTTTTTTGTGTGAATGGGACAGCAGAGCATGAAATCAGCACTGGGCAAAGAAGCAATGGTAACGCAGAGTCAGCCTGATACCAGGTTGACACAAAAAAGTTCTATTACCTCCATTTCGTATAAAACTGGTCTTGATGAAGCAGTTTGTAAAGGCCTTAGACGAAGATGGCGACTGTTTCAAGTATCTATGTGGGCAATTCCCAGCTTTTTCAGAGCGAAACTTGAAGAAAAGATTTTTGCTGGGCCTCAGATTAGGAAATTGATTCTAGATGAACAGTTCAAAAGGACAATGAAGAAAGTTGAAAAAGAAGCGTGGATTGCCAAACTGACAAATAGTTAGAAAAACAAAGACCCAAATTATGAAAATATTGTCAATAACATGTTCGATAAATTCAAAGAGTTAGGTTGTAATACGAGCTTGAAAGTTCATTTCTTACACTTACATATTGACTATTTTCCTGAAAATCTTGGTGCCGTCAGAAGAACAAGGGGAAAGGTTTCATCAACACATCATGGAAATGGAGAGGAGGTATCAGGGAAGATAGAACATCAGCATGATGGCTGATTACTGCTGGTCATTAAAACGAGATGCTCCAGGCGCAATACATAAAAGAAAGATCACAACACGTAGTTTTGAGACAAAAAGACGTAGATTTCACATAAGAAAATCAGGATGAATGAGGATGCATATTCGTTTGACATTGATGTTCTCCCCTTTTCTTCAATTTGTTTGCATTTTTGTTAACAGACATAATAATAAAAAATTTCTTTTGTTAAACGAAATAATAATTTTATCTAAGTAAGAGTTTTGTTTCCCTTCCAGATTTGTAAAAAATCCTTTCGCGATAGAAAAAAATTAATATTATTTGCGAACTCTGCGTAGTTGAATTATGGAAAATCCGTTATTAAGACCAAAGCAACTTTTATGAAGTTTAAATTCGCAGGCCTGTGTTATGCATATAACGTATATGACTGAAAGTGTACTTTCAAAGATTGCGACATCATACTTTTATTTTGTGCTCAACTTGAAGATCATAAGAAGTGTTTAACAGTATTTTCTCAGCATGTAAGTTTGTCCAGTCTTAAAGGTCAGTGCTACCTTAATTGGACAATGTTTTATTATTCATTATAAGTAAGAATTTAATAAATTGGATATCACGATCCTATATTACAGTATGAATAAGTATATTCTAAATATATATGTGAAAATTCTTTGAAAACACAAGACTGTGTAAACACTGATCTCTATATGTATAGAGCTATGCATGTATAGTACAATTTCAATAAAAAGTAATTACTACCGGACAGAAATAACACAAAGCTTAGCTTAATAATCAGAAGTTAAGAAAGTCCATGGAAACAAACGGTGTCGAATTCGTCCCAGTCTGCTTTGCGACACCATGGCTTTAATCAAACACAGAATGAAATCGATGTGGGTTAAAAATTTCAATTCAATTCAGTCAGTGGTGTAGCAAGGAGTTGCAAAGTAGGAGTGCTTGGTTAGACATGCAGCTTTTACAATGAGAGATTGAAAGTATTAGGAGATGCTAAAATAGTTCTCGTGGTGCCAAAGACAGTTCAATCTAAGGGGGTCTGTGGCATTTCCCCACAAAATCAATATAATGATATAATTTACAGTTGCTATATAAGTCAAACATGTAAAAGTGGGGGTGATACAACACCCTCATTACTCCGGTTCCGACGCCTCTGCCACTTTAATTACAGTAACAAGTATAGGAAGTTTTGAACATTTGTCAAGTTCTGAATTTTCCTAATGAAAAGCGTGTATGGCTCAACATCATTACGAATTATATACTAGGTAGCTGTTTGATTGTCTTTTGTTTCATTGCAAAAGTACACAATGAGCTATCTGCACTTTAGCCACCGCGGGTAATCATTTCTCGGACTTTAGCGTTGTAAGTCCGTAAAGTTATCGCTGACCTATTAGGGTTGGGTCTACACAAACACAAAACACAACATCCATTGAGGAATATCGAATTTACAAATAATTTCATTATTATGTGTAACAGGAAGACAGATCTTAATCATTCACTTTTGGATTTTTTTTAATTAACTGCGTTTAAATAAAACTTCTTTTTTAAATGACCTTACAGTCACATAACAAGATAAAGATTCGGTAAAATAAATTTACAATACATTTAACTAGTTCGAAAACCTAATAGTTATTTAACTCAAATGAAACGATAGATGGCAGTAAAGCAGACGAAAAATATGTATATTCGATTGAGTGAAACAGTTCGAAAACTATTGTTGTTAAAAAGTGGTGAAATTGTTACTGAGTTTCCAATAAATTCGTAAGCTTTATTAGTATTTAACCTAGAAGATTTAGAAACTTTCAGTTAATAGTTATAAAAGTTTAAGTATTATTGTTTATATATCAGGAACTGAAATTGAGTCAAGGAAATTAACAAATTGCTTTTAGTTTTAAAAAGTTTAACTTTAACTTAAGTATGCTATACTTATAACTATAACTAGTTTTACTATAAGTTATAATCTTATCTTTTAACTTTTTAACAATAGTGAGAAGAATGGCACGGCGCGATCTTAAACGTAAAATTTTGGGACTTTTTTTGTTACAAGAAGTACTGTCTAGTGAAGAAGAAGATTGGTTAATAATGCAGCTGATTCAATCAGATGCTGAAGAAGATGTTGAGCTTCTTTTCCATTTACTTCTTGGAAGCAGTGCTGTTCCTCGGCCAATCCATAGAATGATAGGGTTTGTTGAGAGAATAGTTCCGACATTAGCAGGCAGTCAATTTAAATATTATTTTAAAATGTCCAAAGAAGCTTTTGAAGCTTTAGTTATGATGGTATTGTCAACGGGAGAGCTTAAAGTTAAAAGACCACGTGTTGGTGGAAAACCACCAATTTATCCCATGAAACAAGTTTTGGTAGCACTATGGATGTTGGGGAGCTTAGAGACCTATTATGCCATTGGTGATCGATTTGATATCAGTGTATCCACAGCTGTTAGATGTGTAAGGAGGGTTTGTCGAGGACTTGTTGCTTTGAGAGGAAAGATGATAACTTGGCCATCAGGTATGAATGAATTTGATTATAACCAAGTTTCTATGGTTCAAAATAAATTTATTTGCATAGTCAAATTTTAAACAAAATAAAAGCAAATGCAATTAAAAAATTTGTTATATCATGCAGATATATAGTCAAAGTTCCATATTTCTTTACAATGACAATGTAACTATAACTCTGGAAAATCTGAAAATGTCAAGGAATTTTAAAAATAGAGTAAAAAATGTGGTAAATTGAAAAAGTATTTCAAAATTAAAAATGTATAAACGTTGTGAAATTTGGAGGGCTAGAGATTTTCATTTAATTTATGTAGTGCATATTGGTGTATAGAAGACATTTTAATGCTAGTAATAAATAACTATATTTATAACACCAAGTAGTTGCTTTTATTTAATTAGACACTCAATGTTTTGCTTTACAGCTTCTTCGGGAGTTTTCACTAAAACACAAACCGAAACTGACAGTACAAAGTTCCCTTTACAATCTTAAACACCTTAATCAGACCCACTCTAACTCTTCTTTTTCCAAGAGAAAACAGTTTGATAGATTTCAACCTCTCCTTGTATGGGAAACCCTCCATCCCAGGCACCATTCTAGTAACCCTCCTTGGAACCCTTTCCAACAATTCAATGTCCTTCTAAGGTAAGGAGCTCAAAACTGAACACAATACTCCAAATATGGCCTGACCAGTGACCTATACAGTGAAATTTGTATTCAATATTTCTGTAGATACAACTTAACACATTCATTGTCACATAATAAATTAAGTATAAATAAAATCAAACATTCAACAGGTGCCAAGGAGCAGTCACAGTGTCCTAAACTCATATGCCACAAGAGAAATTTGGCTTTGAAACATAATTGTCTGTAACCCACCAGTGTGTCATTAATTAGAAACAATATGGTACATCCTTTTTTGATCTCCTAACTTCCTGTTTCACCAACTTTCTTGAACTATTATAATCTTCTAAATCTCCCATCATAACAGTTAATTTATACATCATAATTTTCCTGTAGTAGGCATTTTTGAAAATTGATGTATCACCTTGTCCTGATTCTGAGTACATTTTTTTTTACTTTTCAAATAACTAGTGTTTAATTTTTTCTTCTGATTGAATAGAAGAAATGTTTTGTGAATACTTTTAGACAAGTTTCTCAAATTAATATGAAAATGTGCCAAAATAACACTTTATACTTGTAGATTTGAATATTCTGAGATTTCCCAATAATCAAAATATGTACACTACAACATTCAAGGTTAGAAAATATAAAGGTTTCATATTTTCACTATTCATTTCATATATTCTTGTTTTGAAATATATATTCCATTGCAATCGCTTTTTTTCAGCAAAACAGGAGCATAAAAATACTAAGTTAAAAAACAAATTAATTTAGCCCACCAATGTTACTTAACAAAGTACAAAAAAAAGGGAAAAGAGGGTAAAAATAAACTCAAAATATTTTTGTAATTAGACTGAAGCTTTTCTTTTAATGCTTTTGCATGTTATTAGTCAGATATTCCAAAATTCAATACTAAACATTTGTTGTGAGGACAAAGTTGTAGGTTGATCAGATAATAGGTAAGAAGACATTGATCCATCAGAAATATTATATATATACCACTGAAAATTTTCTCTTCAGCTACTATCTTCAATAAAACTTACTTGTGTATATTCATAACATATGGACAACAAAGGATTATTTGGTCCTTCAAGGTTGTCCTTTCAAACTCACATCCTCAAAAAAGGGTTAATAGATTAGCAAGGCAGGTCTGCCCTTTGATAAGACTGTGGTGGTTCTCTTTTATATCTTATTTCATAAGATGATTTTGTAAGTGAAGACATCCTGATGTTTCTGGATAACAGCAGTGATAGTTTCTAAACATCTGTTTTTTTCCACTTGAAACTCTTGTACTCTTGGCAAAAGATGCAATGAGTCCAATTTTCTGCCAGTTTTAGTATTTGTTGGAATATAAGTAAACAAATTAAGTGAACTTATCTCTTCACCATAAGCAATTTTTAATATGTACCTTTAAGTTATTACTGTAGCTTTATCTCATGAATTATTTCACATCTGTTTTCTAAGCATAACATGTAAGTTAGAAAAAAGCTATTTAGAGAAAGCTGGGGAACAGAGTTCAGTTTCACATCATAAAATTAATTACCATTAATCATGTAGTGTGTGTTTGTGTTCTGACATTAAGTAATTTGTTGCAATCAATATTGACGTGTACTCCTTGTTCAATCTGTAGGTAAATCAGAAAAATAAACAAATTAGAAGTAATTATCTCGGTTATTAAAAACAGGTAAAAAAATTCATGGAAACTTGATATTTACAATCCGAGGCTATAGAATGTTTCTAACTGCTTCATCATTTTCACTTTGTTACAATAACATAATCCAGTTTTAATAATATTGAATTATTACTGAAAAATATTATATATGCAGATTAATTATATATATGTAAATGTGAGATTATGAATACATCATGAATAAATACTTTATTATATTATTATGAGTAGACTAAAAACTGACTTGGGAATAAGTTATTATTTGTAACTTGCAATTAACCACAAGTTCACCTTTCCATCGAAATAGGCATACATTACATACGTGTAAATCATGACAACAAAGTCTCTGTTAGTTTATCTAGGCTATCCAATTTACTAAACTAACCTTTAAAATAAAACACTCAGAAACAGCCATTATTATTCAAATATTCGTCAAGCCTTCCCTTTAATTGTATCCACCACATCTGAAGCAACTTAGCTGAAGATGACCCCTACCCTGCCAAAATTTATATTTGGCCTCTAGTCCTACCAATCTCACCATTAAGTATGAAAAAAGATGATGCATTAACACTATCTGTTCCTTAGCAATCTTAAATGCCTCAATCAGGTTCTCATTAACTCTTCTGAAAACAATTTCAGAGATCTTAACCTGTCCTTTTTATCCCAGATATCCTCATAGCCCTACTTTGAAGTCTTTCTAATGATTAAACGTCCATCTTGAAGTAAAGATCCTAGCACTGAACATAATATTCCAAATGTAGCCTAACTAATCACCTATACAATGAAATTATAATCTCTTTAGACTTATATTAATTAATATTGTAGATACAACCTGAAATCCTATTTGTCCTGGCACTGTCAACAGCACATTGTATAACATTGATGTAAATCCAAAAGAGCATAAGCCCTAACACTGAGACCTGAGGTACCCCACTTCTGACATTAATCCAGTTTTATTGAACTCCAATGCTAATTGATCTAGACAAGGTGGTTTTGCATTGTTATTATTGTCTATCTTATATATTCCTCATCCAAGTGCAACAAAAGTGCAACACAAGGTGGTTTTGCATTGTTATTATTGTCTATCTTATATATTCCTCATCCAAGTGCAACAAAAATTAAATTTATTGACTAATTATGTCACAAAAATAGTAAGTTACATGAAATTTTGCTGAAATTGAAAGATATGCAGATAAGTTCGTTTCACAAGCTTTGATATTAAATGTTACTTAATGATTTGACACTAGTAGTTGTTGACAAACCAAGAAATTTGTTATTTAATTATTTTAAATACCTGAGAAATGTCATTGTTATCATGGAAAACACCTTTATAACCATTAAACTGTACCATTTCCAAAGAATACAACAGGGCTTAAAATTATTCAGTTAGTCAACCAAATCTGCCTCTCACTTAAGAACTTTTTTTTAAAATAATGATCACATTTGTAGTCTTTCAATCATAAGAAACATGAGAAAATATCATGTGGTGAAAGAATATATAGTTGTTTTAATTTCAATTATTTTAAAACTAAAATGAAACTTCAATGCTAAATTAATTATCCCTGATCTCATGGTTATTATAGTGTTGTAATGTGTTCTGTGGTTGGGTAGGTTCTTTTGGATTGTTTGACAAAACAAGGCCAAGTGTAGTTCACATAACAATAACAAATTAGTTTATTTCTGCATTAACATTTGCTAACAGGCTACTATCACTTGTATACAGTTGTAGACCTAAGTTCACAAATAAAGTTCTCATTTTCAATAGAAACTGACTTGATTAATAGCAAACCTGATTAACTTTACTCAGTTAATTTTGTCTTGATCAACAACTGTTTGATGTTTCACACACGAAACACTTCTTTGAATTCTCAATCACTACTCAATAGCTTCTCAATAAATACTTTATTGACTGACTAGCACTATGACTAACTACGTACTAGTATTTATAACTAATGCACCCATCTATATCTTAATGAAATTTACTAGCTATTAACATCATGCACCCTCTAGCTAATATATAAATGAAAACATTGAAAATATAGCTTACAACAATAGAAAAGGTAGAACTTTGTGAATGGTTTCTTTTTTATAGTTAAACAATGAAAGAAAATTGTCTGTTAACAATGTGATCTGCATTAATAAATTTTTGGTTTTTTGTTTAAAGTGAGAATCTGAATAAAAACTATTTAAAAATTTCATAATTTTGAACAGTTCAGAAACAAGCAGAAACAATGGAAGAATTTCAGAAATTGTCAGGAATTCCTGGAATTATTGGAGTTATTGATTGTTGCTTGATTCGTATTCGAACACCGCGGCGATACAAGTCCAGTTATAAAGATTCTTCTGGCAATACATCAATGAGTTTGTTGGTAGGTATACAATTTATTGTGATTTGAAATTTTGCTAACTTGATTGTTAGAAAATCCATCCTAACTGATATCTTTAATATTAATATTGTTAATGTGAAACTGTGTGCCTTCAACTTTGCCTGGTTGGGTTATACATCCCATCCAGATAGTTTCTTCATTTATTTGTGATGACCCTTTTCTTATTTCTCATGTCTTCTCTCAACATGTTTGTCATCTTACAACTTCTCTTGTGTCTGGTCTTTGAGATCTCCTTTATGAGATTTCGCAGGTGTGATGTAGATGACTCTAGAGGGATTACTACTTATACTATAGGTTTCACCTACCCTAACTTTTGTTTCACTCTATTCACCATTCTCTACTCTCCACAGTGGCTGTGATTGTGAGGTGTTTCTTTTTCATGTATTGCCTCACAGGGCATACTTACACAAAATCTGCATTGAGTTGGAGAGTACAGAAAGTGTTAAGGCTATCTGTCCCTTCTCAGTGCTTGCCATTTAGATGGGGTTTTCTGTAAGACTGCTTCAGTGGCACATATATATTTCATCTTTTAGACTGTTCTGCAGATGTGAGAAATAAAGAAGAAAAAAGTACCAGATGTATGTCTGCTGTCTTTAGTCATGGTAACCCATTGCACTGTCTCTCAGTGAGGGACCTAATTCCAGATAAATGTACCTGATGACATGGTCAAAGCACCTCTCCAGCATTTTTTGTCATGCAATTTCCTCCTTTACCATTTCTTATAGTAGATTATGGGAGAACCCTTTCTTCCCCAGTCCCAAGCTGCTGGGGAAGACAGTATGGAGCATTTTTCATTGGGCAGTGCAATCACTCTGATACGAGACACCCCTGATTGGACACACCCCTTGTTTGGGTAGTAGGACCGGGTTGTTACCTGGTAACGTAGTACAGGACACCCCACTATATTATGAACCAAGCTTTTTATTGTGATTTGATCCAGCTGGATGGGTTTTGGGTTTGCCATAGAATGCAAGTTTGGGATGCTTCTCCCTACACCTGATTACTGTGATGAGTATCTCCTGTAAATATTATTCTTATATGTAATGGTCTTACTTATAGCCCTATCCACACTATACAATTGTGCTCAGGTTCCTGCCTGTGAGAAAATAGCTGGTTGAGCATTCTTACATTCTGCTCACCTTAATGACACTTTCATACCATGCAAAAAGATTCTTGTGACACTTTCCTTGTTCTACCTCCTCTATTAACAATGAATACTACAATAACATTGGATGGAGAGTATTCTCTGCTTGATATGGATTAAGTCTCCCACTGATTGCTGCTACACTGTTCTACCCTCACATCATGGATGTAACACTCCTTGTTCTTTTCATTTCTGATATTGTTTTTCAGAAAGGAACTAAAGTTTGTAGTTTTTCTCCTCACTAGCCCCGCCACTGTCTTCAGTGTGTGATTTTAGCTCTTTGTGGTGCAGAGAGTTGAGCAGCATGTCACAAGTTAGCAATTTTCTTACCGTAAAATGTATTTCAGATAGATACTCATCTCTCTGCACCATCTCCCACCCTTCTCACCCACTTCTGGTGCTGCATTTAGGTTGCTTCATAAAAAATGAGCCTTTGTTCAAATGGTAGTGCTCACGGGGATTACTATGCATGGAGGATGTTATCCTCCTGTTGATGGAGGTCTATAGTCTAATTATGATTACATCATAGGCTTATGCAAACACATTGACACGTGTAGGCGTGGAAGCTTTGTTCAAGGCTTATGGTATGTGCAGGAATTTACATAGCAGTGTGTGTTAGGTAATAGCTCTTTGTGGTGCAAAGAGGTGAGTATCTTGTAAAATATGTTTTCAGGTAAGGAAGATGTTAATGCAAGTGGTTTCTAAACTGTGTGTTGCATTACACTCGTGTGTCATGGCAAGTTGCTAGGGATTTTGTGAGAGTTTCACAAAATGAAGAATAATTAAGAACAAAAACTACAAAACATATTGCATGTGGTAGCAGGGGTGTCATGCAAATGAGGGTAAGTGGGGTAGGATGTTGTCGGTGAAAAATGTTTGGAAAACTGTTTTAATGTTTATGCTAGTCAGATATCAATAAAAGAAGAAAAGTGTTATCATATTACAAAGATAGAATTTTAAGTATATTTTAACTTTGTGAAAAATACTTTAGATGTTATTTATATGGGCATTAATTAATTGTGCATACCATTTATGCTTCAATGATATGGGTCTTGAATTGAATGAGTTTAGAGTGACCTTAGTTATGTTGATACAAATTTTAAATTTATATGGTTTTGTGGCATGATCATAAATTTTGAATCTAGGTAATAAAGACAATGAAAAAGGTCGATCAGAAAAAAAAGACAAAGGTAAAAAAAATAAAGAAAGTTACACAATCAGGTAAAAAAGATAAAGAAAGTTACACAAACAGGTAAAAAAAGTCAAAGGTATGTGATAATAAATAGTAAAATGCTCATTTTGGAATTTGTCATTTTATACCATTTCTTAAATATAGAACTTGCTTTTTTTTACTTTTTTACCTGTTTGTGTAATTTTCTTTCTCTTTTTTTTTTCCAATTGCGTTTTTTCCACTGTCTTTCTTACCCTCGTCTTTATTATCACCACTGATAAATTTCATCCTCTGTCCTTGCTAACCATGACCCAGTAAGAATTTTTAGTGCACAAAATACCTGGCTTACAAATACTTACTAATTGAATAAACTGTTATCTGTTTTTCACATTCTAATGACCTATGGGTTGAGAAACACTAATTCTAATATGATATCTTACCTCCTTTTACAAAAAACTTTCTCGATTAGTACTGCCCTCTATTGGTGCTAATTTTTTGCTCACTACTAGCCTTGTAACTCACACTTCTTTCTGCATATCTACATGCAAACTTGTTAACCACTTTTTGATTGGCAGTCTTACTGTACAAACATGTTTTTTAAGCTTGCGATTTAGTTAATATATCCATACCTTTTTACTTTTGAATGTTTTCAAACTTCAACACTGCTGTTTTTCTCTTTTTTTAGTGGAGAGTCATGATTTAAATTTCATTATTTATTCTCCCTTTTCTAATTTTTGTTTTCTCCTTTGTGAGTTATGCACTCGCAGTTTTGGGTAATCATGACTACCTCTGCTGTTGCTGCTATGGAGGATTTTTCATTCACATTTGTGGGGGAGATAATACAGTTGTCGGCTGTGTTTTATTGGGAATTGTACCATTGTGGGCAACATTATGTGTAACCTGTTGAGTAGCCTGTCATACCAATGCCTTATGGTAGTTTTTTTTTTACCCTTCTGAATATGCTTTCTGTCACATGTCATTTTGGGGGATATTACCAAGGCTTCCTTTGCTCTTTGTAGCCATTATTTCCTCATGTATGCAGTGGTGGGATTCAGCCAGTTCGCACCGGTTCGTGCGAACCCTGTTCTTAGAATTTAATGACCTCCACGAACCGGTTGTTAACAATCGTATGTATAGGACTAATAATAACGTTACAACTTACAAGTACGCGTGTTTACAACGCAACTTTACTAGCAGGCTAGG
>NW_013666753.1:309100-332179 GCF_000517525.1 Limulus polyphemus
CCTGTTGTTAAAATATTTGAATCCCACCACTGCAGGTATGTTATTGTTTTCTATCACAAGGTGTTGGGGTCTTCCAGCCTATTTGGAAACTGGTGTTTTTCAGCAAGTCTCTATAACTCTCTTTCCACTTGTCCCCATGTTATATCACCATCCACTTTATTTCACTCTCAGTAGGATCCTGTTTCTTCCAAGCATCAGTCAGTGGTGGCTTGGGTCTTACTTCTTCAGGGTCCCTTCTGTGAGGAGATCATTCTCAATAGAGGTTTTCACTCCTGTTTTGTGGAAGATGTAGATTAGTGTGCGGGATACATGTCTCCTTATTCCCATTTCCTTGGCATCCTGTTATTTTTCTTAATTTTATACTTCATGGGTAGGTATGTTTCAGTTTAGGGTGTTTTTGGTCGGCCTTGCCTCCCTCTGTGTTCACCCGAGTGGTCTAGGCCTTTACTCATCTGCTTCCTTTTCTGAGATTAGTGTACACTTTTACAGGGATGGCTGGATACTTATAGCTTCCTCATTGGCTGTCTCTGCTCTCCATACTCGTTTCTTCTTTGGGAAGCTGCCTGTGGGACTTGGTTCATCATGATGGGGATTTCATTCATCACACCTGATCAATTTCTAGTTTTCTTGGGGTGTTTTTCATCTTAGTTCTTAATTCTTGGTTAGAACCAGCCTTCTCATTTACTTCCTTTTTTTATTGCGTGGGAAGCTCCCTCTCATTTGGGGACATGGGCTTCTCTCGGAGCCCTCATTCCTCTTGGTCATGCCAACATGTGCCATCCTCTGTGGGCTTTTGAATCAACAGATGCTGTCTTGTTCTGGATCCCTTGGATGCTCCTGTTATCCCTTCCCCTCACTAACAATCTGTTTTGACTGTTGGTTGGATAGTACCACTATTGCTGCTGGGGTTCCTCTTTCTTCTCTTCACCTGGCTTGTCGCTTTTTCTGGATGCTTCTCTTTTCTGTTTTGGAGCATCTCTTGACACTTGGGAGATTTGGAGGTGGGGAAATCTTTTCATCTCCATTTTCCTTATCACTCTCTTGACACTACTTGCTGTTCATAGAATAGTACTTTCTTTCCTACTGGCTCTTTGGGACAAGGTGGTGAGGTGTCACTGTGACAATTCTGCAGTAGGATCCTAGATCACAATGCATTGGAGCATCTGGCTGAGTGTCCTTTGTTTTCAAACTTTGGATCTCCTGTGTTTTGGGTCCACTGTCATTATATCAATTTGTGGGCATGTCATTGGTCAGAGACCATGAATTTGGTCATGGACTGGTTATCCCATCCCATAAGGATTCTCTCAAAAGGGTAGTCTTTGGTTCTTCTGGTTTTTAGGTGTAGTGGACTCTTAGGGGTGTCCCTGATTTGGATGTTTTTGCATCTTATCTTTGATACACACCCATTTTTGGTCACTTGTTCCTCATTCCTTGGCAGGTGCAGTGTATGCCCTATATCAGAATTAATAAGTCATTCCCCCTATACATGTCCACCTATTCATCTTCTTCCTTGTGTCTTCTCAATAGTTCAGAATTCTCTGTTTTGAGTTTGGCTGGTGGCACCATCTTGGATGACTCTCACATGGTTTCCATTTCTGTAATGGTTTTTGGTGTCACCTCCCCTTCATCTGCCACACTGGTGTGCGACATCCATCCATTCTGCCTTCATGCGTGACTTTTACCTTGTCCCTTGCTGAAAGGTTGGGTCTTTCCAGGCATGTTGCTTCCTTAGTTTTCCTGTCCAATTTGTGCTTCCTCTTTGATGGTTTCCCAGAGTTATTGATATATATATCACACTGTTGGTCTATACACCTAGGTTATCATCCTTTCATTACTCTCATTCCTCATACTGCCCTTTTTCAGTTAACCTTCTAACAGGGATCTATGTTTCTTCTGTTGTGGGCTTTCAGATGGTTTTTGTCTCCCCTTTTTGGTTGACTAGTTTTGCTTCTGTGTTACATTCTCATTTCCTGGCTATGTTATTTCATTCATTCTCCATTGCTCACACTCCCTGCTCAGCTTCTCTCCATGATTTGGAACTTCCATGTTGTTCTTCGTGCTTTTTATAATCCTCCATTTTAACCTACATCAGCAGATGCATTATTTTATTTTATATGCTGTTCTTGTTTCTCATATTGTTGGCCTGTGGTCACTGTTTTTCCAATGTGTTTTGTGATTTGGTTTTGCTATATTTGTTCCTTAGGTCCTGTCCTTTCCTTTATGCACTTGATTTCAGCTGATCTAGAGATTAATTAGGTTTTCACTCCTCTTTCCATTCCCTTCTTCTCCAACCTTTAGGTCCATTTTGCTCCTGTCCAATTCCTTTGCCCGGCTAGAGCCCTTGGATTTCTAACACATGCACTGTGTTCTTTGGTAGTTCCAGGGTCAGTTTGTTTGGCATATTCTTCCTTTTCTCTGGATATTTGTTGTCTTTTTCATGTTTTTTCCAATCAAATCTGTCACCTTATCATGTTCCTGGCTGCTCTTTTTCCATCTTCCCTGAGAGGGCATCATCAGGGCAGATATATGGGCTACTCCATTTATTTTTCATTTCTTTACAGAGGCCTTTTGCTACCGCTCTGTGGTGAGTGGTGCCTGACCAGGTATACTTAGTATCAAATCTGCACTGTACATCCTGTGACCATGCTAGATGATTATAACATTGAGGCACTTCCTACTGTGGACCCGATGTACAATTCTAGGTACCACCAGGTGTTAGTTGTTTGACCCCATTGGATTGTCATCTATGCATCAATATCACATATTATACTTGAAACAATATAACACATCACAAGATCATATTATGCACACCATTGAGATGAGATGTTCCGTAAGATCAATCGTAGATATATCTTGTGGTCTTTTGCTTCATAAATATGTTCGTCCCGGACCATACACTTATGGACTTCATGGATAAGGCAGACAGGGATTACTGCCCATCCCTGATGCTCTGTGGCATTGAGTCTCTTCCAACCACAGACCTGATGTACAATTCCAGATGTTGCCAGGTGTTGGTTGTAGCACTCTGCCATATATCATTGTATTGCAATTTGCCCATCTGGCTGAGATATTCCTCTTTCCTACCATTCCCCAGATGTTGGTTCTCAGTTGGGTCAACTATTGGTTGGAGATGATCCAGCCACATAAGTCCCCGGATGTGTTTGGCTGGTATCCTTCTCCTACCACGGACTGGACGACAAGTTCCCAATGCCGCCAGATTTTGGACTGGAGGTGCAATCCCAAATTGCGGTCCCTCTCTATCTTCCTACTGTTTGTTGGATGTCAGTTACTGGTGAATCTGATGTTATTTGAAATTGAAACACATGAATTCCCACATGTAAGGCTGGGTTCCTGGCTCCTACTGTGGACTGGAAGAGATATTCCCAATGAGCACCTCCTGAACTCTCCTTTCTTCCTACCATCTGCTGAATGTTGGTTCGTAGTGGATCTGGTGTTGATTGTGTTGGAGATACACACATGCAGAGACGGGTTCTTGGTGAACGGTAGAGGACCCTCTTCCTACCACAGACCTTTTGGACAATTCCGGGTATTGGTTGAGGTCGAACTCCCATTTATGGTCTGTATCACGCCCTAATCACTCGACACCTAGGTGTCTCATTAATGATGAAAACATTTTGGGGTCCATCCATGTTTCTGCCTTTTTGTTTTAGTAACACTTTACTCAAGGGCAAGTAGTATACCTGGCTCAGAAGTGGTGCAGTCTCCTACTGGTGTGATGTTTCTAATTCCTTTTCCATGCCACATGGTCTTTCTTTGAGTGCTTTTTAAAGGAGGAATGTCTTCTCACCGGCCCTCCAACAGTTCAGTGTGATATTCTAGCTTTTTGTAGGAAGTTTAGGAAGTTAACATTTTCCTAAACTGAAAATGTATTTCTGAATAGATACTTACCTCATCTCACATTTCCTACCCATCCTCCCCACTTTCGATGTATTAGTTAACTTTGTCATGGCCAATCTCAAAGTAATTAACAAGTGCATTATTAGAGAGGGGCACTAATTACAATAGGGGTAGTGTTGCACTCCTATTGGTGGAGGACTGCTGCATAATCATGTACATGTAGATATGCAGAAAGAAGTGGGGTTACAAGGCTAGTGGCAAGTGCAAAATTTGCATCAATAGAGGGAAGTACTAACCAAGAAAGCTTTTTGTGAGAGGAGGTAAGTATCTAATCGAAAATACAATTTCAGTTTAGAAAAATGTTAACTATAAAGTCTGAAGCTTTATTTTACTGGTCATAGTAGGAAAAGTTTGTCTCCTTGAAAAATTAAAAAGAACATATTGTATGCCCTAGGCATTTGGAACTTTGAGACTGTGACCAATAAAAGTGCCAAACAAGACGAGGAATTCATGAACATGCTGTATGAGATTTTTTTTTTTTAATTGAAATAAATGTGTTTGCAGTCTTATGCATTTTGAGAGAATTTTAACATTTTTCATAGCTTATCTTCTCATGTGAAAGATTGTTGGTAAATAATTTTAATCTTAATTAGTTTGATTAATTGTACATTCACCCATTTACCGTTTATAAGATGGTCTCTATAAGTTGCTAATAAGGGATACATGTGTAAAATGTTTCAGCTCTGACTGTAACAGTTCTATTAGCTTTGTAACAGATACATTTATTGTTGAGTTAACAACCTGTCACAAGTAGCATTTTATTTAAAATACCAGGAATGTGTATTTGTTGGCAATTTCACATAGCTTGCCCAACTCTAGGAAGTTTATGTGAGAATCAAGAAGTTTATATGAGAATCAGGAAGAAGGATTCAGAATTTATAGAACAAAATACACATTTATTTAAGTTTTGGAAAGAAAAATAACAGTTTTGAAAGTTGTTGCTCATTATCTGTGAAAACTTCTGTGATCAGTTTATAAATCTTAAAGAAGTTTTTAACTAACTCCATTATATTTACTTTTAAACACTTCTTTAATCATTTTATTTAAACTCAAGATATTAAAGATATTGGTATCATATGGAATTATAATTCAAACACATTCAATTAGCATATTATATTTATGAAATAATATATTTATTTAATTGCTATATTTAGGCACACAATGAACTTTAACAATGTAATGCTTAACAAGTCAAAACCTTGGGTTAATTAGTTCTATAGTCTCATTACTCGAACTCCTTGTTAAGGCATACAGGACTCACCTGTCTTGTACAAGGCTACATTAGCCATCATGTTTGTTGTTTTCAAAATTTCTAAGAAATCAGCAGAAAGCTTTAGGCATTTATTAGCAACCACATATTAATGCTACTCTCTTGTTATAATGCTAATGCTCCCCTTAAGAAAAGAAGCAAGTACTCTATATCTCAAATGAATAATTTTACAATTTTCAGTACTATAACTCATTTATCTTATATTGGCTTAATCATTAAGATTGGCAAGGGTTTTCTCAATAACAGCAACATCATCAATATAATTGTTTTTTTTTCTTTGTATCTAAGTGTCAATAAAAGAATTGGTTTGGAAATATTACTGTTCAAGAAGCTATCCATATCACTGACATGAATAATAATGCCAAAAGCTTCAAACAGATACCTGCAAGTACCCATTAGTAAAATTTTTTTCCAGTCATAAAGTTACCTATTTATCATGTTCCTTAACTTATTACTATTACTGGAAAACAATTTAGCTCTCTTTGCTGAATCATTTCCACATAGCTAAAACTTCACCATTTGTTTATTGTTTGTCATTTTCAAAACAATTCTATATATATACCTCAAATTTTGCACTAATTCTTGAAGTGTGGTATCTATATAGAATTTTATTGCTTAATGTGTATGTCATGTCTTAGCTCAAAATGTTTTTTAGCAATATGTTTAGATTGTTTAACTTTCAGATCTCTGAATTGATTATTGGGAATTTTGGCTGTTTGTAATTTATGATTTTATGATTTTGATAGCATTTTAAGTCACAACATATATTATTTAGATTCCAAAGATGTTTTCAGTCTTCAACTGCTACTCCCATTTTGTTGTTTCTCAATACATTATAAGTTTGTACACTGGTATTTATTTCACAGTATTGTTGATGCAATCATACCTGAAACATTATTTTAAGAAGTGGAAATAAAATTACCAATGCTTAAGTAATAGAAATATTACAACTAATATTAATTCAATTTTTTATAAAGGATAAAATACATTTGGATTATCAGAAGCACCATACATTGTTAAACTTCTGTTTGATATTATGCTGTTAGATAATTTTTATGGATTTGTTTTGAAGGCCACATGTGACCATCAGTGTAGGTTCATAGACACCTTGGCAGGTTATCCAGGGTCAATCCACAAGTCAAATGTTTTGGAAAACTCACCATTATTCACACGAGCCACACAAGGAGAGGTTTTTACTGAAGGTACCCATATTGTTGGAGATGCTGGGTTTCCTTCAATGGAGTAAGTTAATTTATATTGTTAGTACTTCTCCTTTAAACACTAATAATACAACATGTAGTGATTTATACATATACGTTGTAACAATAATGACAAATACTTTGTAGTCAGCATTTATTTTTATATTATTAAGTAAAAGACTTGGTGCAACTTACCTTGCACAATCATTCAAGGAATAAAGTTAATAAAATAAGGTAAAAATAAAAATGGAATTAGCTCAGTTTTTTTGATGTTTCTAAAAATTTTATTTATGAAACTGTTGTTTAACAGTTGTATGAGTCAACCTTTAACATGTTATTCATATTTTCGTTATTTATTTATATATTATATTTATCAATGTCGCCACAAGGCACATCAGAGTTTCATTTTGTTTGTGAAACCTATCAGTGAAATTGCAAACAGTAAATCATTAGCGAAATCCCGAACATTTTCAAGCTTCACGTAATATTAAGATATTAATTTTGAGCAAAAGGACAGGTAGACAAAGTGGTACTCACCTAGTCTGCTAATATAATAATATAACCAATTAGAATTTTGTTACTGAAGAAAATAAAGAAATCATGCTGTTTTTAATGTATTTTGTTTCCTTTTAATCAATCAAAATGATGATACTATTTTTCAGACCCAAAGTTATGATGAAAATATTTGGAAATAGTTTAATATGAAACATTCAAATGTAAAATTTTCTGTTGAATACAAACAAGAATCTAGTTTGCCATTCTTAGATACTTTGGTGTATAATCAACAGGGTAATTTTAAAGTATATGCCGCAAACCAACAATGATTTTCAGGATTTTATATGTACCCATTTTAGTCATTTTGTTCCTAAGGCATTTAGTTATTCTAGTTTGCATGATGAAATAAATGTAATTAAAACTTTTGAAATACAATGAGTTGGTAATGATTTCATTTTCAGTGAAAAGATAATTATATGGACTCTCCACCTAAAATTCTGAAGTTTTATTTTCCAAAGAAATCGGTAGTAATAGCACAGTATATTACAATCTGTAAGAAAGATAGTTAGACAGAGTTTATCCACAAGGCAAAGTTAAATGTGTTTTCAAATTAGGTAGGCTTACCTCTGAACTATTGAATTGAATGTCTTTTCATGTTGAGTTTGAACTCGTACTGTCATCATAACGTGACTAAAGATTTTTGAATGTCCTTTGTGCATTGCAGAGCATGTGTTACACACAATTTTTCACTTTCTACAGAGATATACATAAGCTCTATTTTCCTACCTTAATTTAGATTTCCACTACTGTCAGAACATTATAAGTTACACAATTTGCTGGTAATGTGCAGTGCAAATTGTAGATGCTATGTCATCTCTGATATTTTGACGCATTTATACAGTTGTATACTGATATTTATAGCGTGTATCATGATCGAGTGAATGCTTAACTTGCATAACAACCACTATTTGCCTTTGGTTTTGATGAAGGTCGATTTTTTGCTCAGGCCTAATCAACTTCAGAGTTTGCAGAGCTGGATTTGTGTGCTGCAGTGCTAGCCCTAATTCTGACGACACTTCTGATGGTCACATTTATTTTCTCTCAGGTATGTTATATATATTTTCAATATTGAATCTATATCTATTGCACCTGAGGGTGTAATCTGGCATAATTTCTTTACTTGATTCTTTTATTTTTCTTATCTTCTCCTGATATTGGGGTTGCAAATATTTTTCAATTCTGCCCAGTATTCACTTCACATTCTCCTTCTAATCTTCCTTCTCAAATGTTTGACATTTAATTGGATTCTCGAAGGTAACTTACATCCTCATTGTCCTTTGACTTGTCATCAGTTTTCTGCCCTGCATCTTATGATTTGTCTTGTTTTAAGATGTTCTTTTTCTGCACCATTAGCAGTTAGTGTTATTCTCTGGATTATTTTAACTAGGATCACATATCTTTAGGGATGTCTTCATTACCTGTGGGTCTCACTGCTACTATTCATATTATCATGTGTTTCTTATGTTCCTTTGACACTTTTATCTATAGGGCTTTGTTGCAAGGTGCCCTTCTTGTAATAAGATGACCTCCATATACATATTACTTATTTTAAAAAATCAAACCTAAAACCTACTTTATTTTTGTCCTTGCATGTCTGTCATTTTAACTTGTTTCCTATTCAGGGGAAGCTTGTCAGCAGGAGTTGATTAAGGTTGTAGCATCTTGTTTTAGTTGTGTTTTAAGATGCTCGTTGCATCTCATAATTTTTAGTGTGATCTAATGGCAGTGTAAGCAAGGTGGGCCTTTATTATTCATTCATTGATTATCCTAAATGACTGCTGCATACAAACTTTTGAAGGTCATTTTAGGTTTTTGTTCATTTTACGTTTCTTGGGTTCATGAAATTGCTCAAATCAATTTTTTATTCATTATCCCAATTATGATTAAATTCATTGTTATGAAAATAATCAACTAACTGACATTAGTGGTTTTGGTATAGATAGTGAATGATCTTGGCTGGAATAGTTTGAGTAACATTTTGAGCTCGTTTGAGTGACTAAATGCTTCAAGAACAATCAGGACTGAAAAAACTGTATTGTGACATATTTTATTGAAATTATTTTGCTTTTTTTGTTTTTTCTTTCTTTCAGATTTAAACTGAATAGAATTCATTTAAAACTGTGATACTAACTTACGGGGTTTCCAGTTCTTTTGTTAGGTGGAATTGCAGCAATAAACTGATAAAATGTTAAAAATAATAGAAAACTAGGAGATATGCAACATTGTTAATGTTGAACAATAATATGAGTGTGAATCTGTTGAACAACAATATGAGTGTGTGAATCTTTGCTTTGTTGTCTTTGTGACCTGTAGTGATGTGTATTGAGCAATCAGTGAGGTACAAGTTGACTTGTTCTCCTATTGGCAAGTTGAAATAATATATTTGATAAATATTACTTATATTCTGGAGGAGTTTTTAACTTGGGATAAATCACAGTTTTTGTGAAAAAGATGCAAGGCTTTATCACTTATTATTAAACTAAAATTGTTAAAAATTGAAGTATAGTTAGGGGACTGTAAATGATGAATAATTTTTAGTGCTTTGTTCTGTAATGCATAGTCAGTTAGAATTTCTTTTAATGGCTTGTTTCATAGTCTCTTTTGTTTTGTGCTTGAATTAGTAATGTTTGATAACTCAAGTGTTTTAAAAAGCGGTAATAATGCATCAACATAATAATGCACAAAATATTAAAGAATTGACAAAAAATAAAAAACTGACTAGTTTGACAGGTTAAGTTTGTATTTCTGATTAAACTGTGGAATTAACACCATGTGTACCAAACATTTTTTTTTTTCCAAATTCAGCTGCCTACTTCAAAACATAATGATGTCCCTGTCAGTACTTGCATATTTTCTATTATATATTTGAATCAGTTTGTGTATATTTAATTATGTAGGTAAATGTGATATATATACAAGAACATAACTTGTTTTTGGCAAATAAAACTTTGGTTTGATTATTAACATGGTAGGTTTAGTTAAGATTACATTGAGAAATAAACATTGCATATTCTGTGTTTTCTTAATGCAGGTAAAAAATGCATACAATTTGGTCTCTAACTGTAATATTCATAAGCATGAAATTTCTCACTCAGAGAGTGACGTGGAGTTGCTAGAGAATCTACATGACACCAGATGGAAAATGTGGTGGACACGTGTCTTTTGCTGGTATTGGTGAAAGAATATCTTGCAGTTGAAGCAACTGAGCATATTTGTAGATTATGCAACTCAGTCTTTATAAAGAGAAATCACAATTACTGGTAGTTTTCATTCAGAATGAAAGAAAACTTAGTATACCAACTTTTTTGAATAGTTCTGATTTAGATATAAGTTTGTTTCTACAATAAAACATTTATGAACTCTGGATATTACCAAATGTTTTATCTCAATATTGCTTCTTTAAACAATAATTGCAATACAGAAATTGTGCATTAACTATTTGTAGTTTTATCATATAATTATTGTTTTGACTGCAGAAATATGTAACTGGATTTATTAGTGAAATCAGATGTAATTTTACATATTATATTTAACTTGTCTCAGAAGCATATTGATGTTTGAGTGAGGGTTAAGGGCAATTCAGTCACAGGCATAGGGAACCAGTTTGAATTTTCACTTCTTAAGTGGACCCAAACCCTGCTAAGGCAACCAGACACTGGAGGTGTTGCTGCTGAGGCAGCATGTTCTTTGTCTGGAGCAGAGTGGTTTCAAGCACTGATAATCTAAAGGCTGCTGTATAGTATATCCAGAGGTGCTGGGACACAATCTTTCAAGCATTCACCCTGTTCCAATTTGTAATCTCCTGGTTGCATATTCAACCCTATGTTGCTGATTGGAACATCTGACATTTCTGTGGCCAAGCACCATGAATATTTTAAAACTTAACTTGTTAATGAAGCCATGGATCTTATAATTCCCAAGAAATTTTATTGCACTCATAAGAGAACTAATGAGAATGACTCCAATGGACCTGAATACAGCAAACTGTGTTGCGGTTGCATTACCAACACAAAAGAACATTGTGTGTGATTATGAGTAATATGTCATTTTGAGTGTATGAATTCTAAATTATTGGTGTCTTGTGGTGTGCCCACCATTGTAGACATGGATGATGGTAATACATTTTGAATCTGGAAAGAGGGATCCTATAGAGCAAACATCACATCTAATGAAGCACCCTGATGCTATAACAGTTCACATCAGTACGTCAGTATCTAAATCTGTAAACTTCTAAGTATCTTATATGTATATATGTGTGTGTGTGATCTAAAATTTGATTTCTTTATTTTGTGATATTAAGATATATATGTTTTGTGTACTTTATAATTTTATTTTGTATTTAACCTTCTATTCAGTTTATGTTTGTTCTCTAATGTGACATTAGCAGATGTTTTATCTCTTAACATACTTAACTTTGTATTAAGTTTTGCTTCTTATATATATATATATATATATATATATATATCCCTGTGTTTTATTTATTTTTATCTCATTTTCATTTACTTTTTAATTTGTAATTTGTGTTGTAATACTTAATTACTGAATCTAAGATGAAAGGAGGAAGACTTTTGAAAGTTGTTCTCTACATTTGTAGGTTTCTACAACAGGCAATTGCTGTCCATTTGAAACTTAGATTCATTATCAATACTCTGCCTAAACAACCTATTAAAGATTACTTAATTACTGTTGTACTCATTTGAGTAATGTTTTTAAATTTTTATTTTTTATTCTATTTTGGTTTTAATGCTTAATTTGAATTGTATTTATTTGAGTGGAATTTTTTATTGTAAAATTTAATTTATTGCAGTTGAATTTGCTTTTTTTATGTTGAATTTATTTAAGTTTAATTTTAAGACGTGTGTAACTCTTTGTTGTCATGGTGTCTTGCATTTCACCTGAGGGAAATGGTTGCTGCATATTACAACCTTATACTTAACCTTTTAATTTGGCCAGTAATGTTTAATTTTAATGCTTATGTCTGGAAAGACCCTATGGTAAAGAAAGGGAGGTGTCAAATGTGAAATATTTATTGATTTCACCTTTCCATAAGTAGTTTAGAATATATCTTGAGTCAGGTATAGTATGTTCAGGTGATTTTCAAACATATTTAATAAGGTACTGTTCATGTAGTTTACAGCTGTGTAAGAAAGATATAAAAAGATTGTAAACACATTTTAGCCCTTTAATTCATAGAGCTCCTGTAAATTGGATTACCCATTTCTGTTTCAGGCCTAAGGGGTGATATAGTAACCTGTACTAGTTGGTATGAGTAGGAAGTTTAACTACATTGAATATGTGTATTTGGAATGACCCTTGATGAAAATATTCTAAGGATTGTGGGATACCACATTGGGATATTTGTCTGACTTTGAAAGTGTGGTATTATATTATTCTTTGCCCATGTGGATGTTTCAGATAATCACTCTCCATACTTCAGTAGCCATTTTGAGTTAGAACAAATACACAAGCTGTCTGGTTTGGTTAAAGACATATACACTATTATGAATAAAGATAGTGTTTTATCTAATTATCATGGTTAGTAGCCTATACAATGGCCTAAGTCTAATTAGTTCTTATCCTACATTTCATTCAGTTGCCAACACATAAATATTCCTTCTCAGGACTTCACTAAATATAGCAGCATATTGCAGCCTAAATGTAGGATAAAAACTAATTAATAATTAGTATCTAGTTATAAAGTAAGATAAATGAAAATTTAAAACTTATTAACTAATTAGTAAATAAACTTAGGTAATGTTATAGGCTGTACATGACAATGTTTGATATTGGATTGTCACAATCTTAAGTACTTACTTTTTTATTGTGTACTTCTATAAGTTTTTTCCTTTGCTGTTCATGTTAATTCTAATACCCAGCATAACATTTCCAGAAACTGCATTTTGCATGTGCTTGTAACTACTTGATTGATATCAGTGTAACTGAATACTATGCTCTTTGTTGCCATAGTAATTTCTACACTGTTTCATTTATTGAACAATGGTGATTCTAAGAGCTTATGAGTGCAAGCAAAGAAGAATATATGAACATTTGTTGATCACACTACATCTGCCATATCCAGTGCCAAAGAGGACTTGTGTGGTTTCAGTAATTTTCTTGGAAGACTTACATTAAAAAAGTTATGTATGTCAAAATCTAGAAGTAATATGATACAAACAAGTAAATATATGTCTACTGTATTATAAATTTGATTTTCAAATTATTCTTTTATTCTTTCTTTAGGTGGTTACTGGTACCTTACAAAGAGGAGGATACTGAGTTGAAACTTGGTGAAATACGTTTTAATCAGGGCCTAAAAACTGCAAGAGAGGTGATTCAAACAGCTTTCTCCCTGTTAAAGGGTAGATGGTGCAGACTACAGTTTGTTGGCATGGACACCATTCAAGAAATGCCATATTTAATTACAGGTTAGTTGATAAGCTAGTCATTTTCCTAAATTGTAATAAAACCCATGTTTTTTAAATAACTTTTCCTTCTAGAATAATTTTGAAATTAAAATTTAATCTCTTTAAAAAAGTGATACAGTTATGAGAAATATATATAATAGTATGTGTAAAACTTGTATTAAAACATAATTTTTTCATTCAAATGTTTTGAATCAATGTGAATTATGAAGTAGGTATTTGAATGTGTTACTAAATCAATACTATTAGTTGTAATGTTGCTGCACTTAAGAAAAGAGAAAATATCAAATTCTAACTTAAGAAGACTTCATTTTTAAAATTCTAAATAAAACATTGGTTTTAAAGAATCATTCCAAAGGAGCTTGTAAATAAACAAGGATTTTTTACAACCATAAAACATATTAACTTGTCTCTCAAATTACTTTTTGTTATATGAAATTACAAGCTAGAGAGCCTCACACTGGTGTAGAAAGAGTATAGGCACATTTGAATATATTCTGAAATATTTTGCTTTCACAAACAAATCCATTATACTTTAGACAAGTCAAAGCCACAGTTTATTGATATTGACCTGTAACCTTAGTAAATAATAGGATAGGAGAGGTTTATATAATAGTTTTTGAGCAAAAATAAAGAAAAAGCAGATAATGATAATATACAAAAACTTGTAACAACCAACTTGTTGTAGATTGATTTATATTTTGGATAATATATTCAGAATGCATTGGCTAAGTGAGGGAACATGCTAAGTGGACCCTGAGGGTGTGCACCTGGATGTTATTACTTACCACATGTGTGTGCATCTTTTTGTGAGGCAAGCTAGTGAAAAACCACATAGAATAGAATATGTGACTGCCATAGCTCCAAGAGGAAAAAACTTAGAAACTTGAAATTTTGCACCCATACTAAGTGGACCCTGAGGGTGTGCACCTGGGTATTATTAGTTATCCATGTGCATCTTTTAAAAAGGCAAGCTAGCAAAAAAAAACCACATAAGAAAGAAGTGGTTCCTTATATTACAAATAGAAATCACAGACAGACCCACATGTGTGTGACTGCCATAGCTCCAAAATGATAATATACAAAAACTTAAAAAACCAACTTGCTGTAGACTGATTTATCTTTTGGATAATATATTCAGAATGCATTGGCTGAGTGAGTGGACATGCTAAGTGGACACTGAGTGTGTGCACCTGGGTATTACTTATCTTATCCACGTGCATGCGTGTGTGCATTTTTTTTAATGAGGCAAGCTAGCAGAAAACCATATAGAAAAGAAGTGGTTCCTTATATAACAACTTCTAATATATATATATATATATAGAAAAAGCCAGTGTATTTTGGTAACAATGCATTTTAACAATGGCTTTTATGTCATTTTGCTTAGCAACAAAGTATATAGGTTATACTTTTATGCTAAAATGGGTTCAGAATACACACACTATCAACCCAAGCGAAGCCAGATACTTTGCTAGTTTTTAATAAATAGAAATAAGTTAGTGATTAACATATCTAATCAATTCTGTGGTTCATTTGTTCCTAATATATTGAGGCATGTGTGTATCTATTCTACAGAACAGAAAGAAACACTTTCACCAAAATAAACAATTTTCTAAGGCTAGTTTTACAAGTTTATTTAATAATCAGGTGTACTAAGGTTACAAACAGTAACTTTCCAATATTAATCATTTGTCAGTTCCTGTTTCTGTGAAGTAATGTTTACTGTAATTCTGAATCTGCTAAATGTATCTTCATGAAATTTGGCAATCTTTTAGTAAACACTATTTCCGTAGCTTACAAAAAAGCAGATTTGTAACATCTATTTCTACTTAAGATTTGTTTATGAATTTACAAGACCTTTGCTGAGTCTGTATGAGTGAAAAGTGATTTTTTGTGATAAGAATAAAAACACTTTTTTCATAATACAGATTTCATATTTCATTTGCATAGAACCTCCTAAATAAAGATTAAGAGATTTTTAGTAGAACTTTATATTTCATCTCTTATTTTCTCTTCCCTAACATTAACTGTAATGAAATCATCAATGTACAAGGGAAAATGAAACTTTTAAATATGCTCAAAATATATATCAGGCGCTAGAATAGTGTGGCCCCAAACTACTATAATTTAACTTGCTTTTTAGCTAAGCTATAAATAGGTTAAAAAATTCTGTTAGCTTCTTGGAGCAGAAAAAACAATTACAAACAATTAAAATCCCGTTAAATATATTCTTATGGATACCAAAAGGAAATAACTGTATAAGGAATCTTGTAAGGAAAAAGTTGCTCTTTTTGTTAGTTGTAAATAATCCAAAAGCAATGTCAGAGAGAATTATTAACATTTTTTGAAAGACAGAATAACAGGGGAAGAGCATGTCATGTGGGCTTGACTTTTTTTCATATCTTGGTAGCAAGAAGATTGGAGGATCTAAATTTATATTCTGGTTTCTCAATATATTTAGTACATGTTTCTAATTAGTTAAACAGTCAACAAATCATGTAAAACAAGGGCAGACAGAAAATCTAAAATGAGCAAATTGGAGCATAGTTGTGTTAGGTGACAGAGGGAAGTGAAGATTGAGAATTTATTTTGTATCTGCTTTTGAAATTAAGATGCTAAAAGATATATAGAATTAAAATTATAAAATATATTCTGATACCAAGTGTATGGACTTAATTTGATAATAAAGTTATTTAATTAAATTTTGAATGTAACTAACAGGTCATGAAATGCACAGTTTAACCTTGCAGTGCATATAGGTTAATTTTTATACATATAACTTATTTGTTTAGGTATATTTCTGCATCAAAGCTTTTGTAGCATTATTAATTATATTTATTTATTCTCTTTGCAGCAGCATGTGTTCTTCACAACTACTGTCTAATGACTGAAAATGAAGAGGATATTTGCGATTACTTGGGACCCTCATGCACTGGTGATGTTGAAGACTCTCCATCAGTTATTGAAGTTGATCCCCCACAAGTAAACAAAAGATCTAGGCTGTCTGAATATTTAGCTTCTCTGCCACAGGAGATGTTTATTGATGAAATGATAGAGTCTTAGTGACTAATAATCATTTGTGGAGTTGTCATTTTTGAACTCTAATTCTCACAATATCGTGCGACAGTAATTGCCATTTGACTTATGAAACAAAGTTTCTACCATCATTTAAATAAGTGCAAGACACTTGTAAATAGAGAAATGTGTATTATTTTTTAATAATGTTTTCAAGAAAGGGAACCAATTTGAAGTACTGTAAAACTTCTAGGTACAAATGTGATGAGACAGTTGTTGGTATATGATGGTAAACCTTTGAATTTTTGTTGTTTTTTCAAGCATATATTCTTGCTAATTGATCTAAAGCTATAAAAAAACTGTTTGTTTTCCAGAAGTTTTCTTTTGCAAAATAACCTATTTTCTGTTTATCATTTTAGTTCAAGATGTAAGCAATAATGATAATTTTGACTCATTGACATTAAAAGCAGACTTAAAATAAAATAGAAATGTCTATTTTGATTTACCATCAGTTTTTCTTTTGTGCTGCTTATTATTTTAAATTTATAAACTTTAACTGAAATGTATTTTGTGGCTAAAAGGTTATTTCTGAGACATGTAATGTGGTAAAAGCAGTGTCAAAGTGTAGCCCAGCATCTATTATATTTATATTGGTGAATAAAAACATTTTTTTTACGTACAGTAGGCATTTTGTTGTAATGTTAAGTGAATTCACTGCAACCATTATTTTTGTTTTAATATTCATAGAAAGATAGAAATTATTTGAACCAATTTCATATTTTTTTTTGTGTTTAGTTTATTGTCGAAATTGTGGTGACATTTTCATGTTATGCATTTACCTTGGGATCCTGATTTTGAATTAATTAAATTAGGTATATTGTTTAGAACCTATAACACACATACACTGATTGTCCTAGAACCTATAACACACATACACTGATTGTTTAGAACCTATAACACACATACACTGATTGTCCTAGAACCTATAACACACATACACTGATTGTCCTAGAACCTATAACACACATACACTGATTGTCCAACTAATTATTACTCCCAACAAACACACTCAAACAATATGTTAAGATTACTTTTGAACTTTTTAAATGTAAAGATAGTCACATTATGATTATTCTGCAAGGCAATGAATAAGAGTAAAGTTTTTTCCAAGTTTCAAAGAGGAATAATAATGAGTATCTGTCTAGCAGGAATGTCATATTCTTAGTTAATTTTTTGACTAATTGTACAAAGATATTGTTTCTGAACAATAACACTAAACAAGGGAACATATCTGTTATTAGAAATAACTGTAGTTGTAAATCACTGGTAATAGACTGACAGAAATGCATATTAGACAGGTTTAGTGCAATATTGTTCATAATTTCACTGTCTCTAATGTACCCAGAGAAAGAAGATTCAAACAGGAAAACTGTGTTAGTGATGCTTACAGTGCAAACTGTCAAAACTAAATGACTTGAAGCATGTGATGTGGTCTGATGAATCATGTTTCCGGTAGATACCGCATGAGGCATTTGACCCCACATGTGTTGTTAGTAGTTGGAGTTAGTGGTGTAATGATATTGTGAATTTTCTCATGCCAGGAGTAAAGTCCTTTAGAATGATGGGGAGTATTCAGATATCCATGTCCTGCTAAGAAGGGCATGTATCTTTGTAAATTTACTGCTATCATAGCAAAGATCAATCACTGACATGAATTGAAAAACATGGAGATATAAGTTGAGCTTCCCAAATAATACTCGTGTCTTCCTGGTTAATTTGTAATATTTTTTGGCCGATACCAAGGATTTCTAAACAAAATCAACATGTCTCTCTATGCCATTCTCAAACACCTATAATAAGATGATTCTCAGACCATTTGAGAAAGTGTCTTAAGCCAAATTGACAGAAGATGATATCTCAAAGTACAAAGTACTTGACCAAATGAGATAAGTTTCTTGATTTTCCAAAATGTATTCTTGTGCAGTTGTCCAGAAGTATTTCATGTTCTTCTAAAACAGTTGGTTAAGAAGGTTTGCTTTCCTAGGGAAGTTCAGAATTTGTTGGTGACAGTTAACTAGTCCTAAAAAGGATCATACTTGTGCCACATTTTCAGGCCCTGAGTGCTTCTTCCACTTTCTCAGGATGATCTGGAAAATTCTTTTTTGCCTATACTATAACTGTAATATCTGATATTCTCAGAGAAAAACTTGCATTTACTTAAATTAGTTTTTATATGATATTTCTCATGACAACTCAGTGTGATACCAGGAATTTCCATGTGTTCTTTTTTGGACTTTTCAGAAATTATCATGTTATCTAACAAATGTTATGTGCTGTATCCTAGAGGATTTGTTCTGTTGATCTTTTACCTATAGCTGGTTCCAAAGAAATGCAAAATGGAGGGCATTTGCATCTAAATAAACTCTTTGGTGTACTTAATGCCAGGAATTCCCATCTCTTCTATATCTAGTTGAAGATGAATCTGTGTTAATTTCTCTACATTTCTGACTAACAGACAATCATACAAATATATTATCGAGCCTTTGAAGAAGTGTTTTTTACTTTCATTACTGGATATATTGTAACTGCTGTTTATCTTTGTCAAATAATAACATCTTAGAGTTTGTTAGTATGGTTGTTGCAAAGTCTTAATCTCAACTGCCAAGTTTAAACAAGTCATTCTCTTCTTAATAGTGTGGAACCACATACAAATTCACAACACTTTGTGTACTGTTTAACACAACTTTACTTTCAAAGTGGCTCTCGTGGTTTAATATGCTTCCCTGCACTATGTTTTGAAACAATAATTGTTCCATCTGATTTTGTTTTGATAAAGTTCTTGTAGCATTATTTGGATATCTGCAGTATTACTGAAATTGTATAAAGCTCTGTTTCTAATGGTTTCCCAGCATCATGTAAGCTGACTCGTATTGTACTTTTGTTTTCTAACTTCACACTGTATTTGTGAGTTATGAATTCTTCGTCATTCAAATGCATGTTGGTCAGTATTATAAATAAAACAGCTTCAATTTTAAAAATGTTTACCAAAACCTTTTTTCATATATGTTTTATTAATATTTGTGGAGAAGATAAAGCTGTAAGACAGTCAAATGTAGCATAAAACATTCATATAAACACACAGGATGAAAATTTTGTTGTCACTATTTTGGTGATGCTCGGAATTGCAAAGCAACCAATAACAGCTGTTATTGTGACTTCTAAGTGAAGCTAGGAATTTACTTGTTTGTGGTGAGCTCAGATGTTATGAACATAGACATTATAGTAAAAAAATGTTTGATCAAGAAAGGTTAATAAATTAAAAAAAAAATTATATAAACTCCTGTGCTTTCAACAGATGGGCCTATCTTTTTTCACAGGTGAACATAGACACGTCAGTATTCTCACTTGATTAGGATATTTCCAAAAAAATCTGATGAAGTATCATGCAGTTGACATAAAGAAATCACATGGATAGCACGAGCAAATAAAATTAGCATATACTATAGAAATGCATGTGATGCGAACCTTATTGATGTCTCCTAGAAACATAATCAAATCCAAATAGGTACTGATGGTATACAAGCTGGAACAGTTAAATATTTAGTTAGTCTTAATTCAAGTTAACCTCTTGCCAAGGACTGTGTCAGTTAGATTCACAAGTTGCTGCACCTTCTTGCTTTCTGCAAGCTATATATTTGTTTATGTAGTACTTGAAATTAAAGTAAGAACATTTGACAAACTAGGAGCTATGAATTAACTGGAAGTAATTATTTGTGTGGAAGGGATATTTTGATTAAGAACTATTAACCATGAATCTTTGTAATTATGATTTTGATGAAACGTTAATGTTTTTTTTATTCTGACTTTTCTCTTTAAGTAATTACTATTTTGTGAAAGGTTTGAGATGAAAAACCTATCCCCGTCTTCAGTAAACAGCAGGTACAGAACTGTCACTGTCAGTAGGGTTAAATTTTTGTCAGTCATCAACATGTTTTAAGAAGAAAATACAGGATATAGTGTTTGTAATCGAGTAGAATAGTACAGTATAAAGAGTTAAGTAGATTAACAAATCAGAAATGGCTACAGTAGGTGCAAACATGAAAACAGATCTAGGAGAAAATATTAAACCTAAAATTGGGACACTACCTCAATTCTTGTAATTGCAAACAGGCCCTGAAGTTACTGGATGTTCCACTATTGTAAATACTACATCTACTGTACCAGATGCACCATATCGGAGATCAAGTTGTACCAATCCAGTTCTGTTGTTTATGGAAAACTAGACAAGGAATAGTGTTTAGATGCATTAAATAAAATAGTGTGAACTTCAGGATGGTTAAATGTCCAAAAAGCTAACATAAAATTAAGGACTGCAGGTAAGTAGAAATGTTTATAAGAGTGCGTGACCAGTTATGATTACATAGAAAAACACAATATTGGGTAATATGGTGAAAAAACAGTAAATACAACAAACTACCAAAAGACTTGAAATCAAAGAAACTGGTTTTGACACTTTAATGTGTCCTTTCAAGTTCACGTTGATTTAAGAGGACTGAGAATGTAATGAAACTAGTATTTCTAATTTTAAGTCTTTGATAATGTTTCCCATTTACTGTGTTTTTTGGATAACTTTTTATGTACTGTTCTGACATTTTTCAAACTTTTTTTACAATAAATACAAATTTTTTTTACAGCAAACTGTGTTTGAACCAGACCATACACAAAGGTTAAATTCCAAACAAAGATTGATTGTTTCATAGATCCAATTGTAATATATTTCTTTTTTTTTCTTTTGTTGCTTAGTCCCTGCAAACAAACAAAAATGCATGCTATAAACGCTTCAGAAGCAGACGCTGTACAAAAATCCTGCCGTATCTGGGATATTCTTTGGTAAAATTAGTAAAAATCTACAAAAGAAGCAAAATTCTATTTAAATGTTACTGTATATATTAGTTGTAGTTTCAGTACTGTGTGTGTAAGGGTGCAGAATGGATTTAGACAACCCTGACAAAGACTGTCTGGACTAAAACGCTAACTTGCTCTCATCATGATCTCTCTGCAAGCACCAAAACTCTAGCTTTTAATAATAAGAACCTATTAGCACCTATATCTTACTTTCCACAAGACCAGTCGAGTACAAGTTTAGTATCCGTTAGGAAGACTCCAAAGCAGCGTTGTACAGCTATTACTTTGTGCCTTTGGCTGTGCACTCACAATCCACACTAGTGTTTTTAGTGTACCTTATACTGACACAAGTCCTAAGAAAACACTCAGTAAACTTTGAGTTTATGAGATATTTCAGTTTGCGTAATTGAAAATGTTATATCAAAAAGATAACACTGGTTATTCAGGGGAATTCACTTTCTAATTCATGGTGGCCAGCACTCAAAGTTGTTCAGTCGTGGTAATCGAAGACTTTACTTTATATCTGATCGTGTAAGTTAATTTCTCAGAATCTTTGAATATAGTTAATTTTGCCGTCTAACACTACTTCACAAGGCAGGAGTCTTTCCACATAGATAATCAGAAATTTTATAGTTTTCTTTACTTGATATAAAGTTTGTTATTCAAATCTCAAAACCACGTCATTTTTCATTTCGCTTACAAAAAATCATTGCACTTTCTCTTTCACACACTAAATACATGAACTTATCGTTTTGTGGGGATCATATATGTATGAAAATATTTTCACATATTACCTCGGTTGAACATATTTTTGTAATGGCGACCATGATTTAGTTACTATGGAAGTAGTAGTGACTATTCTTCTGAGGAATGGGTAGAGCAGGGTTAACGAATACCCATCACTGCAGCTCGTTTCTGGCTGCCTTTGAAGGAGTTAGCCATCAAGGGGTATCAAACATGCAGGATTTCAATCTCTGTAGCTTGCTATACAGATCACCTCAGCTGGTTTCACAATAAACAGTTCCATCTTGTAAGTATTTCACCTGCATTCTCGAGCTTGTTTGATGGACCAGGCAACAGTTCAATAGTCTCGGTAAGCATTAAGCTCCAAGACATTGGAGTGCAGGGAAGCACTCGACGTTTAACAAAGAACTTATTCGAATTAATTGGTAGTCCTTCGTCCTCACCTTCAGATCAGTCTTGTTCTCCTTCTATCTGCTAACATTCCTACCAGAAAACAGAAGCGTCTTTTGCATTATATCTCACAAAGATAAAAGTAATCGAGATGAATGGAAGATACAAATCACTAGAGAAAAGATACAGAAATTCTGCAGCATATATTATACTTATACACGCAAATTAGTCCAAATACTGACATTTACTAGGTTTCAAAAGTTAGGACAGATGTTAGTAGACGTAATGCTTAATTACAACATCAAAAGTATTTACGATTGGAGATTTGAAAACAACTGATATCTGAAAGGGGTTTGCAACCCCTACTTTCCGATTTATTGGATTGGTGGATTATAAATATTGTTACGTCTCCGCTTGTTAATTAACTTTCCGTAACTTCGTTCCGACAAAACTTTAGCGACACAAGTTCTTTACTTAATAAAACTGGTTTATTCTTTCCGAATACAACTTTACCGATACACACAACTTCAACAATCGCGCTAAACAAACGCTATAACAACGAACGTGCTCAATAATACTTCTGACTGCAGATCAATTACTCACTATCTATACACACATTACAACAACTTCTTTTATATACCAGCCTACCCTATATCTAGTA
>NW_013666754.1:0-2395 GCF_000517525.1 Limulus polyphemus
GTAACAATAGCTTACAACAATACACTTGTTTAAAACTTTGGTAGTGTTTGTCCGAAATAAAGGTTGTTCCAGTAAGTTGGTCATCGTGCCCAGTCTTTTTAGTTTGTTTGTTTTACTTCCAACCAAGTCGTGGTTAAAAAAATGAATAAATTCAAACTCACATTGTAATTCATTTTCTGTGGAAACCTCTTGTTATTCTATGGCTCCTACAATATTACACTAGGGGAAGTCGATGCATCTGAGAATGTCACACTACTAAAGTATTTAATTTTGGCAATAATGAAATTACCGTTTGGCTTTCAAAATCCAACCCCATTTACAGTAGGATTTAAAGATATCTTAATTAAAAACTAATTCATCTGATAGAATATGTCACTGAAGCCTCAACTTGTCGTCGTTTTTTGTTGTTTTTTTGATCAAATATTCTGTTGAACAGCACTTTGGACTACAAATAAACTTACACATGCGATATTGTCCGTCTTATACATTCTGATACGTTTAGTTAGTATAGTGCTATTTTCTCTACGGCTGTTTTAGGGTTTCTAAAGGCTATAGAGAATCGGATATACAAAAATTATGTAATTAGGTTGATGGAGCTAAATGTAAAATTCTTTAGATAAATAATTTTATTTGTGTAGATATTATGTAAACACCACATTTATACATACTTGCTTTCTGTATATTTATATTTCTAACTTAAGTGTTATTTACATTAAGTTAATATTATTATTATTATTATTAATTACTTTTCATAAATTTCCTCACCACTTTTCCTGAAGCCGCTGATAAAAATAGTGCATGTATATTGCGTTTTAATCTAAGCCTGTGGTGGTAAGTGGAAAGGAAATATGAACAGCGTTCGGTATATTAAGAACGCCTTTTCTAAGCAGGATAATAAGTCTAATATTATTATTAGTAACAATAAATTTTATGATAAATGTCATTAATTATGAACAGTGTTTCTTGTCTTGTGCAAATATAATTTGTCTTGTACTGTAGGCTGGTAGTGGTAGCACAAATCGGTTTTGTGGATTCTTAGTGTTGCATTTGCTATCTAAGTATCTTTCAAAATTCAGGTTTCATTTGTATTGTAGAGTACTTTGTTACAAAGTTTGTCGCAGTTTTAATTTTAACCTTAATGATACCCATTGGTAACCTTTGGCAATGGCATGGAAATATATAACTAAGTTTTTAGAATTGTATGTTTTGCATTCTGTATTGAGATAGAAAATCAGTAAAATTTGATTAAAAATAAAAGATTAGGTATACGACTCTCGCGTCGACGTACATAATACTATTAATACTAATACTACTAGCTGTAAATTAGTGTAATTTTCTTAAATGTTAAATGTGCAATTACAGTGTTACTTGGCACCTTATAAAATGTTTTATGAAATCCAAGATACATTAAAACAAACTACAAAGTGTTTGTTTGGAAAAATAAGAGCACTTTTATAAAACTCCAACTTTGGAAAGACAAGACAGTTTTTCATTAAATGCAATTTTCCAAACATATCTGAATCACATCAAACAAAAAATCGAACAATTGAATTTAATATTTTATAAGTAACCGAAGTGAAATAAGAAGCTTACACATATAATTTTGTGGATCTTCCTTATACCCTTTTTAAGAATATTTTAAGAAACATACAGATCGTCCAATCATCAGGAATTTTTCATTGTTCAGAAACTTGTAAAGATAATAGCTGAAAACCTCCACACCCCATCTCCTCAATGAATTTTTCAATTCATAAGTTGTTAACTTTTTTCTGTACTGCTCAAAATTTTAGATAAAATAAACTTTCCCAAAATGCATTCTTTATTCTCCACCTTTAAAGGTACATTTTACGTTCCTTCATCAGTTAAAAATTCTCTAAACAATTCACCAGTGCTTTATTTTTCATTTGTAATGTTATCATGAAATATTTAAAAAGTACACTATTATTTCTGTCTATTTGCAATTTACGTTAACACCAGGGCCAGTCAATTTAATGTTTCAGGTATAGAAACTTCCACATTTTCCTTTATCTCAAAATTAGTTTTGTGCTTTTTTTTTTAATCTTTATTATCCATTCTCCCAGTGAATGTTAAATCTTTTAAGCTTGATGTTTTTCATTTATAAAAAAAAATGAAGTCCACTATTTGTACATTATATATAAACTTTCTTTTGAGTTGGTTTGATTATATTAGTTTTCTAAGTATCATTAGTATTATATTTCCCCCAATTCAAATTAAACAGCCACTAATTTGCAGTTGTTTGCAGTCTCTGAAACAGAATTCATACTAGTCTAAAAATTGGTTTTAATATAAACACCAATGATAAGTGTTATGATCACTGATACCCGAGTGCTCTTGCACAATATTTCTAACCACATCTTCCTCAGTATTTAAAACA
>NW_013666754.1:3281-25209 GCF_000517525.1 Limulus polyphemus
AGATACAGAAAACACTTCTGGATTAATTTCATTCTGATTTGTCCTGTGAGTGTAGAACTTGTAAGAAAATTGTTAATATTTTATTTTATTTTATTACAGCTACATCACATACTCTGAAGATGCTTGGGGTAAGGAAACTTGCAGTATCCTGTATGTTTTTAAGACACCAAAACCAAATATTCTTTAAACATTTTCAAGCCAGGAATATTTGGAGAACTTCTGTATGTAAAGCAGAGAAAGGTTTGTGTGTGTTGTGGTTTTAAAACCAGCATATTTTTTAATACAGTGAGTTTCAAATGTCTCCAATAGCGTTTCATGAAAAAATATGAAATGTTCCAATTAGATGATACACTTTAAGTGATGACCCTATACAACAAATTCAAAAACTTAACTGTTTCTAAAGTTCAGTGTATTAGTGCACTAAATATTTATGTTTTTTAGCAATATTCATACATAGAAATAGTGTTAAGTCACTTTCACTTGTGTTCCAAAAATAGTTTTAGGTAAAATATGTCCTTTATATATCTACTTGCAGTTGGAGAGAAATTTTTGTTACTGGGAGGTTCACTAAAAATGAACAGAATTATCTACATTTAAAAGTATTTGTGTTGTATATAAACATACTATACATTTTCTATCTTATTTTAACACATTATTTTTCTAAATTTACAAGTTACCGTGTTTGTAGTTTTCATATAACACATGGTCAAGAAAGTCATTACATTGATTTTGTCGTAATTTCCTTTGTCATTCTCTTAAGATAAACCTGTTCTGTCCATGAGAGTTATGGCTATAATGCTACACATTATGCAAGGGTATAGATAGCAGTATTTTCCAAAAGTAGGTCAAGTGACATAAAGGAGTTACAACCTCTGTTATTTTGAGTAAGAATAACCATTCATGTGGGTAGTGTAGTGCTAGTTGCTTTTTGTAAATCTTGTATATACTGTTGGGAGAAACAGTCTGATAGAAGTTATCAGTCATAAAATGCAGTTTGAATAAAACAGTTCAGGTCAGTAAAAGTGGTGGTACAACATCTTGGGAAGTAGACACACTGTGTTTGAATTATTTAATAGATTGTTTATTGTGTTTTTACATTATATCCAGTTTATTTCATTCTCATGAATTTAGGCATAGAATTACTCTGTGATAGATATCTTGTCAAATTTCCTATTATACGACAGATCTATCTCGTAATTCTAAGGATAACCAGTTTGACCTGCATAGAGTGAATAGAGAAAAGAATATTGGTGCTGTGACCACAGGATATTATGTTTTGTGCTGATGGATGTTTTGCTCTTTACTTGTACTCTTCTGTTTAAAAAGTTTGAAAAACTGTTATCATAATTGTTGGATCTAGGAAAGTATTCTACTGGACATTGAACTTTTGATGATGACTTCTATCTTGACTTGGAAAGAACCACCACCAATATCTGGTGTACCCTAAATGGCTGTTTATTCTTTTCCCCTAAAGACTGCGTATTATTGTGGTGGTGTGGTATCTGGTGAGTCCCGAGATTGGGTGGGGCAATCTGTATCCAACCTTTGCCAGCCAGAATAACTCAACCCCATCTCTTGTCAAAGAAACTTGAAAATACCAAGGAGATTCTGGAGGTATTGTTAATGGATGACATCTGACAATAGGAGCTATCTCATTGTGAAGTGCAATAGCAGGTGCCAACTGGCAAAATAGCTGAACCATAGAGCTGTGATGAGCCTCTCCAAGATGGAATGTATATTGCCGAGGGAATTGTGGATCAAGGAGGAGCCTCTGTTGTATAGAGTTGATGGGTGGGCTGCTAATGGCACCTTATATGCCATCCTGAACCAGGGTTTCACTACTTGTATGAGAATCAAAGTCCCTCAGAGTGCCTACCTAGGAAGCACCGAATCTAGGGGCAAGAGAGACAACTCCAACAGGAAGTCAAACAGCCAATGATTTTTCAGTTGTAATGAATAGAGTATCAGTGGTTTGTACAACTAGAGATGATGGTTAGGAATTTGAAAAATCAGCTAAACTACTTACTTGATCTTGGTGAGAGCTGAACAGAGAATACTACATTATCCTCACTTGGCTAGTATGTCTGAGAAGCATATGGCTTCTCTACATGAAAATTTTCTCCTGAGTGTATATTTATATATATTGTAGAAAAAGTACAAATATTAATCCTGAATGATGATAATTTTATCTTAGAAATGTTAATTTAGCTGAATTCTGCCAGAGATTATTTATTTTTGATGCCCAAAAAAGAAAAACTTGTGAAGTTTCACAACTCATAGTTGGCAGCACATTACAATACCGTGGTTGTCAAGATATGCCTTGCATGATGTAAATAAAGTTACTGAAGTAATTTGTGAGGGAACTGGTGGCAGTCTGATTAAAGCTGTTTTCAATGTGTAATGAAGATATGTTTGTTAATATATATATGAATGTGTGTGTGTGGTCTTACATGCATGTATGAACAATAAATGAAGTCATTAACGAGTGTTGCATAACATGAATCTACACAAAGACATATGAATAGAAACAAAAGATTTGACCTGGAAGTTTAGACTTTGTGATACGAGTTAACTGTAATTACTGTCCTGTAAGTTATTATTTGAAGATAGAGTGCACCTATTATTTTCATTAAATGCAAGAGAGAGAATGTTTCAGTTCTGACATTGAAAGGTTCAGCATGAATTGGAATTTTCATGGAAGGATAAGAATAATGGAGAAGTTCACACTACGTTTTGAAGAAAACACAATTCTATCTTGTTTTTCAGTAAGATTAGTGAAGGATATTTAATTTGGATCAAACTAAAATGTTTATGAGTGGGTGAAATTATTGGCAGTAAATGCATTTCACGGATACTAGCTTAGGCTGTAATAACAAATGTAACCTGGTGTTTTATTAGGTTATTATCGAATATGTTTATTCAGGCAGGTTGAAATACTTTATGAGCACATAGTTTTCTAAATATTTTCTTAACATTGGTTTGGTAAAAGGTGTAGTTAAAGATACATAAAAATAATCGAAAACTCAGAATGTCCCCCTAGTGGCTTTCTCAGCCATTTTCAAGCTGGTAAGTTGAGTCTGTATTCTGCTCAAAATTTCATATATTATTAGACCCAAATACACCTTAGTTACTAAGCTCGATAAATTATAGTGGATTTCTATGGTATCGATTTAGTAATTTATAATTTTTTGGTTACTTCAAGTGTATGTATAAAACCTAAAAAAAATTATTTCATTTCACATCCTCCACATATAAAATTTTATAAGGCTTAGCAAGCTATGACAAGCAGCAAATGAGTACAAAGGTCGTAACTAGAAGAGATAATTGTTTGCTTTACTTCAGTTACTGTTCTATGTTTTAAGAAAAATAAGTTTAAGAACTTATTTCTAAATAGTAATGTATATACATATATTATGTATAATAATTGAAATATGACTGTATTTTACATAATACTATTCCACTAAAACACAGCCAAGACAGGTCACTTTGTAAAGACTAAAGGTCAGTTTTATATTATTGGATATGGTAATATGAGTGCACATGCACCACGTCATTGTAACTTCTGAATTGTTAGCCAGGCATGGCTGAAAGGTCAACATCATAAAAATAATAAATGTATAATGTTACGAAATTTAAGGTATTTAGTCTAAACAATTATATTTTTGTGTTATAATTTGTAGTCATTGAAGAGCACAAAAGGCATAATTTATATTTACTTCCTAATTTTTACAGTGGGTACGAGATTGGTCAAATCAATTTAACCCATGTGGAGATTCATTAGGGAAAATAACAGATAAAATGTAAATTTTTTCTTAAGAAACATTTGATAACTATCTGGACACTACAAAGATTTTGCATGTGAAATTTCAAAATTTTCTGATGCATAAATTATTTTTAATCTTAAAATTAAAATTACTTTGCAACATACAAAAAGAAAAAAAAAAGGCATGAGAAAAACATTGCTCAACAAATATTAAGACTTAACAAAAAAATCTGATATTTTGTGTATGAAAGCCTTTTAATGTTTACTGATGATCTGCCAAATTTTGTGAACATATGTTTGCAAATTTAAAAGTTATAATATGAAAACTATAACAAGCACAAAATGGTTATGAAGTTGCTCCCAGGGACCGAGCCTGTGCTGAAAGAGTTAAGACCTTACTTTCAATCACATCAGGACCTTTGTACATTTTGTAGTTTATTGACTTAGTGTTGTACATATGGTAGGTATCTACATTTTTTCTTATTTTTTGTGTATTGTTTTTTTATTTCATGTGTAAATAGTCACTTTGTAAATATTTTATTAAGAACCACATGTTTTCATTTTAGGTTTTAAATGGTGATTATGGTTGTTTTTATAGTTTTTGTACAGACAATCATTGTTAAAGGGCTTTTCTGTGTGAATTGCATTTCAATGTTAGTGTTTTTACTTTTATATTTGTTGAATGTATGTGGTTGTAAGAGGGTTATTTTGTATTACTTTGAAAAGTTATCTTATTGCATAATGTATGAATTTAAAATTATTTTAAGATTTTTCTTTGTATATTAAATTACAGTTAGGTGGTTTATTTTGTAATTTGTATGTTGAATTAGTAATGATGGACATTTTGAGAGATATCCTTGGTGTAGGGTTAAAAGCTGAAACTGTAAAACATGTATCTCTGTGAAATCATGAATATAGTGTAATGGTACAGGTGAAGTGACAGCTCTACAGTAACTCGACATTTGCATAGTCTTTATGTTGAAACAATGTTATTGACTATTGAGCAGGATACAGGTCAGTGAGACTTCCAAACAGTCAAACTTTCTGATATTATCAATAAGATGTCACTAGTGTCTTTCCCACTTAGCCAAACACAATATTCACTGACTCAACAACACGATCAGCACATAAATCCAGCAGCTACTAAAGACACAATTGTATGCTCCACAAATTCCTTTAACAAAGTACTTTATAGCTAAGTATTACAAGTCTTGTGTCCCCTAGTTAACCAATTCTAAACATATACCTTATAGGAGATGCCTTTCCACTGATGAGAACATAAACATATCCACATCTATGTTTACTCTGCCTAGGGAAAGATGATACCCTGTATACATTGGAATTTATTCATCTACATCTGAACATCCAATAATATAGTATATCTTATGCATGGCAAAATTCAACTCAATTTTTCAAATTGAAGTATTATTATTAAGTAGCTTTTCATTTAAACATGTGTATATTGGTTTTCTCTGGATACATGTTTATTATTGGTGATAGTTGAAGGTTAAAACTTGTGAATGAAATATCACATTTTGCAAGTAATTCTTTACTATTGATCACAGAAATAATTTTATACAACTATATTTAACCAAATGACTGGTAATCGTTTTTGTGTTAAAATGCTCAATACATCTAATGCAGTTTAAATTTGTATATGGAAAATTATATGAAAGCACATCTTTATTGAAAATATTTTTGTTCTTTTATCTAGGTTTGAATTATCACCGTCCAAATGGCTTTGAAAAACGACTATTGGTATGGTATAAAAAATATCCTTCAGTTGTTGAGGTGCCGGATTTTGTTCCGTGAGTAATATTTATTGTTTTCTACATTTCAACTTTTTTCTTTAAATAATTAAGATATGACTTACTAGGAACCAAGAGGTTCCTGAAGGTTACTATGGCGAACTAAAGTATTAACACCCTGATCTCTCAAATACACTTGTAACAATACTTCAAGGTCTGTTAGATAAACTTATTACAGTCTTCCAAAGGGACACACTTAATGATGTCATTGTAAGCTATTATCATTATAATCCACTGGAGTATTGTAAAGAAGTGTTCATTTCATATAGTAATAAAGTGAAATATTTAAAAAACAACAAAATTAAAATTCATTATTTACATTAAGAGGTTTAACAGGTGGGCAGCTAATCTCAAGTGGATCTTCCATATGATCCAAATACAAAGCCTTCAGCTGTGCAGAATAGTGAATTCAGCTCATATTTGTGATTCAATAATAATAAAAACTGTGTGATTTCTTGCACTCTTTGTATAACTAAATATTTGTTTAATTCATGATTGCTACCTCAATTGATTGATTATCTAACACATTGTTTGAAAAGGATAAATTAATTGATGAAATTAATTTTTTTTCACTGCTAATACCAAAAAGCTGTGGGGAATAAATATGGTACACAAATGATAAATAAGTAGTAATTAAGCAATTTTTTGAGAAAAGTACCACTATAAACGATGTATTTCATGTAACTTTGATATAAGGCATATGTTTCTCAACCTGTTTAACAATCAAGTTTAATTACACTATTATCCAAATGATTCCATGACTGAAAATGTTCGTACAATTTATGGTTTTATTTTCATTTATTCTTGAAAAAAAAATAAGCTGCAAAAAAAATGATTTTTTTTTAGCATGTCATTATCCCTATTTTAACCACCACCCCTTGAAAAAGTACGGAATTAAACATACAATACTATCTATAAAATCGTTATTGGTCAGAAAAACCATAATTTGTATTGTCTTCAATTTTGTTTGGTTACAGAGCTATCAATTAGAAAATCAGACCCCTCCTGCCACATCCTCTCTTTCAAGTTTTCATCTGTCAAATGACGTATATTATAACGTTATATTCCGAACAGTTATATGTCAATTTAACTCAGAGTACCAACATCGTTCACGTGGGAAAGTTAATGACTAGCTTGGATGAATTTGTAAAAACTCTTATCGCATAGTTAGAAAGCCAGGAAAATTTTGAGGGGTAGGTGAATTTGCATACTGTTTGCATGTTAATAGTCTATATTCTTTGGTGCATTATTTAATTAAGTAAAAATTATTAAGTGCATTACTATCTGTAGTATAAAAAAAATTAGGGTTAAGTCTCTTTGAAAACTGACAGCAAGAAAAAAGAAGATTGGTTAAGTATTTTATTTCTTGTTTTTCATGTTTATTCTTTATGTATAATTTTAAAAGTAACTAAAATGTAAAAATAGGGATCCTTTTAGATTTTTTTAAGATTAGATTAGGTAAAATAAATAATAATAATAATATTATAATAAAAATGTTTCATGAGGCACACACGCAAGCAGCTCATGGGTAATGAAATTCATTAGTGTAATGTGAGCTGCACATTCCTAGAGTGATTTACAGCTTATAATGGCAAATATAGTAGTTAGACACAGTTCAAACAGCAATAAACCAATAAAATTTAATTATAAATAGATGTATACTGTTACGAACTTAAGAGGTACTTAGGATAAACAAATGTAGTTTCATGTTACAATTTGAAGTCATTTTAGAAAGAAAAAAGGGTAATTTAGGTTTATTTAAATTTTTTTTTGGGGGGGGTGGTTATCCTGTTTCGAGATAGGACAGAGAAAATAACAGATAAACTATAAAGTTTTACTGAAAAAAGTTTGAAATATATTTAGGAAATTTTAGGTACAACACAAAGGAAATTTGAAATTTTTGAGATAAGGAAAAGTATTGTTAATTTTAACATAAATTACTTTGCACATGGATTATTCTAAACAAATAATATATTCATGGACAAATCTTTATTTTATTTTATTAAAAATACTTCACTAAAAATATGAATTTGAAGATATACATACTATATTGAAAATTAGAAGTATTAAATCTATAAAGACTAAACGAGTACAAAGAGGCCACACGGTTGGTCAAATTGACTGAGCTCGTGTTGAGAGAGTTAAAGCAACAGAGACAACTAAGCAGTTTTTTTCTGGTTAATGAAGTTAGTAAATAAAAAGAGTTCTTTTTTTTTATCTATTAGGGTTCTGATTGTATTAATAACAGGGATAGTTTAGTAATAACCACTGTCTGTTTTATATTAAAAATGTGGCATTTACTGATGATTTTTTTTTTACATAACAGTTTTATACTAAGTTTATGTAGTTATTTTATGTTCAAGTAGTCATGGTCTTTTTATTTGCTCTTATAATATTTGTTCAGAAGCAAAATTAATTTGTACTGTATGCCTCAGGCAATGATATTACTGAACAAGAAATACTCATGGATAAGGAGATAGTAAGAATTATTATTACAAAAACATTATAACTTGTCATCAGTATAAATTTTGGAACATTTAAAAGAATGATAAAGATATACAGTGTGACAAGGTGTTTATAGTAACTTAATGTAAATTAAATTGTAATAAAATAATTGAAAAGATACATTTTAATGTTTTCCTTTATTTTTATGCCTCAAGTTTGTTTACTTGTTGAGGTTAATTATTTTCTGACTGTAATTTCTTTTTTACAGCCAATCTACAATGGAAAGAATTCGTAATGTGGCTCGTATTAGAATCAACATTTTTCTTTGTTTTGTAACTGCCTTGGCTTGTATTGGAATGATTTACAGTGGGAAAAAAGCTGCTGAACGAGGAGAGTCGTTTGCTCAGATGTCTAGGGATTTTCACAAAAAAAGTGCAGAAAATTCAAAACCATAAGTATTTGAACAGTATTACTAGTAACAGTAACTAGAGTTAAAAACTTAAAAGTATTTGCGATATAGATCTTCATATATTATTACATCTGATTTGAAAAAATCATAGCTCATAATCTTTAAATCAGAAAGTCTGTAGGTGAATTCACTACTAGTTTACAAGGGATAAAACATCTACTAATAAAAACAAAAGTTTTAGAAAAGTGTTTTTCTACAGAATTCATTAAATTTTCACTAAAATAGTAATGTAGTTTTTGGAAAGAAAAATGTTCAGATCTATTTTATTATGAACCCATAGGTTTCATGAAATACAAGTTACTGAATATGTAAGGTACTGTAATAATTTTGTTCCCCAATTTTCCTTGCTAGTTACATATGTTTAATCAGAAGGGTTTGTTTTATTTCTTATATGTAATTGATGTGAATATATTAGTACATTACTGAGAAATAGTAGTAGCTTATTACTTTATTGTAGTAACCACTGAGGGACAGTATTATAATAATTTTTACAGCTTATAAAATCACTTGAAAATTGGTGGAGTCAAAGGAACATTTAATTTTGGCTGGACAAGTCAAATTAATCAGAAATATCCTATAAAGACATGATAGCTCAGATTCATATGAAAATCAAAAAAAAATTGTAAGTGAACTACCACCAGAAAAATTCAACAGAAGTGGACTTTATTTTAAAATACTTTTTTTTTTTATGTATGATTTATAATTTTTGACATTTCAGCTATTTTACATTTTCCATTTGAAACCCTTGTTTTTTAAAGTGATTTTTTAGTATTTATGATGTTAATCTATTTTTTTGAGCCAATGAATAATGTATCCTCAAATTATAAATGTAAAAAAAGTTTTCTTACTATCCATATTGGTTGTTACAAGTCATCGAATATAAATGTTGGAAGAGGCTGTTTAACCCTATGTCCACAGGTGGAGTTAATGTGTACATGCCCCAACCTTGTACACAGTGCCTTTCAACATGTTATGTATTTGATGTCACAGTTATCAGCATTTCATGTTACCCTACATTGCTGAATTCTCAAGTTTGTATAAGAGTAAATAAAGATACTGAAAAAACTACAGATATGCATTTAAAAGGTTTTGCAAACTGAGCTATAAACAAAAGTATTTTCATTCTTCATATAAACTATCAGCTTGCACTCCAACTTGTCAGCCTGAATTAGGCTGACTTAGATATTTCACAGACATATCGATAGTAAAAAAATTTTAATAACACATTTAGTATTTTTCTGTACAGCAACAGCTTTGTAATGTTGACTAAAAATTTGTCAAATTTAATGAACATACAATTAGTGAGTTTGAAATTATAGTCAACATAATTTCTCTGTACAGACCCCATGTGCATTTCTCTTAATTTAGTTACAATCGAACTTGAGATATTTTTTAAACATTGATCAAAAAGTATTAAACATTAATAATTGATTTGTTTTGATGTTAATTTATAAGTGTAGTTGATTTTTATGCTAGTTTCCTTAAAGAAATTTTAATTTATAATACTGGTTTGTTGCTGTTAGTCTGTAAAGAAGATTGTATATCAAAGAGTAAAATAAAAAATCCTGTGTTTATTATAAGGCTAGTTTGAGTTATTTTTGAACTGCCTACTATATTTCAGCACATGTTTATATCGATGTACAGTCAAGTTAAGGAAGATGTTATCAATTACTTTATAATGCTGAAGCAAATCAAATGTTTGTATGAATTCCTAGCTGTTTGGTTTTAATATAGATAAGTGATTTTATTAATAAATTTAAACATGATATTTTAGCAAGTACATATTTCTGGAGAGGATCAAGTTACTTGTAAATACAAGGATAAAATATAGGAATAATGACAACTTTGATCCTGGGAATTCTTATATGACAGATGCACTATTTGTTTTATGTAGTTACTGTTAATTGTCAAGTTTTATAAGTTTGTGGGTCCAACAGACATTGTTTTTAATGTTAACTTGGGATGCACGGTACCCGGCCAGATAATCGGTCCTGGCTGGTTAATGGGTTACCTGATAATACTCAGCTCCTGCCAAGTGTTGGAGTTAAAAACAGCTGAATCTAGGTAATTGAAAATGGCATCTGAGCCCTAATCTTTGTGGCAACTTATGTAGTACTGAAAGTTAGGCAGTAATTGGTTTAGTTATAAAAATATGTTCCGAGCAACAAAGTCTGACCGCCAGCTGAAAGTTGGGGATTCAGAGAACAATTGAGGTTAATAACAGGTATGGCTCGAGAAGTGGATTTCTAGGGAAGCTAGGGGTTTTGAGAACAATAGGGGTTAGGGTTTGAGAAGTTAGGGCTAGGCATTAATCAGAAAAATGATTCTAAAACGTGTCAATATCACTGTTTCTGAGTTTACTTTCACTGGTCTCACTTTTGAAAGTCAAATGAAGCTTGATTTCCCACAATGGCCAGGATAGCAAGGCGTTACCTCTCCACACCTCCACCTCCAACAAAGTCTGACCGCCAGCTGAAAGTTGGGGATTCAGAGAACAATTGAGGTTAATAACAGGTATGGCTCGAGAAGTGGATTTCTAGGGAAGCTAGGGGTTTTGAGAATAATAGGGGTTAGGGTTTGAGAAGTTAGGGCTAGGCATTAATCAGGAAAATGATTCTAAAACGTGACAACATCACTGTTTCTGTGTTTACTTTCACTGGTCTCACTTTTGAAAGTCAAATGAAGCTTGATTTCCAACCAGTGTAGACAGCGAACGGACTTTTAGCTCTGCTGGTAACATTATCATACAGGAAAGGTCGAGGCTTTTACCCGGAAATGCCAAAATGCTACTGTTTCTCAAGTACAATTTAAACAAATTCCAAAAACACAGGCATTCTGCACACTGGTGTGCACATTTTTGTTAGTTAATTTTGAAAACTGAAAGTAAAACTGGAATATTCTATTTGTGATTATTCATTTAAATGTGATAAACGTCAATTTTGTTTTTGTTTCTCATATTTGTGATAAAAAAATGCCCATAGAAACTGTAAAATGTAAAACTTAAAATTTGTATGGACCTAATGAACTTCCATACCAGTGTTGGTGAAGATCCATCCACACCCTGCAAAGTAGTTATATGGACATACAACAGACAGTACTATTATATTTATATAGATACACATAAATGTATGAAGATACTGCTCTACATCACATTAACTGTTAATAGATTATTATTAGGATCATACATGTTCTGTAAATAAAAACAAATCAATGAAAGCAAAAAAAAAGGTCAAATGTCAGTTATGAAAACCTTTGCACTACTGGTATTGATGGTTATATTATTGATTGAAATGAACATGAGCTAAACTGTTTTAACTATTCTAAAAATTTGTACTCTGGTGTCTATTTGTAGAAGTTCTAGTAGCCAAACCTATAAATATTGGTAGCAGGAATTTTGTACAATCTGAGAATTGGTATTTTTCTTTCCAAAATGTTGTCTGGTTCAGTAATCTAGCAGTACCAGTTCTTAACTGCCAAGCATGTGTTATAGGTGTCTCAAGGAGGATAAAAAAATCTTAGCTTATCTACCAGTGGTCATGAGAAAGTAAAAATAAAGTTTACCTGCTTGTACTTAGTGTAAATTGTATATATATTTATAAAGTTTACCTACTTGTACTTAATGTGAACTGTATATATGTATAAAGTTTACCTACTTGTACTTAATGTGAACTGTATATATGTATAAAGTTTACCTACTTGTACTTAATGTGAACTATATGTATATATATATAAAGTTTACCTAATTTTACTTAATGACTGTACCATAACAGTATTGTATCTGTCATCTGCAAGTCAGAATGGAAAATATTATACAGTTTACACTAAGTACAAGCAGGTAAACTTTATACAGTTTACACTAAGTACAAGTAGGTAAACTTTATACATATATATATAGTTTACATTAAGTACAAGTTGCAAATTTTAAACTGATTGGATGTGAAGTTAGCATAAATATTACTCAGAGCTAATTAACAGTTAAGTAAAATGTATAACTTCAATATTTCTCTTCTAGTGTAGTATGTTCCAGATAAGTTTGCTCATAATGATAAGATGCTAATTTGAGACCAGTTCTATCAGCTCATTTATATTTGCCAAAAACTCATTGTTTTTAAGGCAGAGCTTCCAATTGACTACTCAGGAAAACTTCATACAAATGACTATAACACACATTTTATTGTAATTATATTTAATTCAAAACTAGACACATCAAAATAACTAATGCTTTGAGTTAAAAATTTGAAAATCTATATGGAAAAAAATATTTTGAAAACAATTGGTCACAGTTTTGAAAAATGCTATCTATTTATCTCCTTTACTCATGCTTACAGTTCATACAAATGTTTTCACTACAAAAATGATAAACAGCAGCAATGATATTATTTCAGAAGAGTGATTATTTCATGATGAAAAACTGTGATATTCCAACAATCTCGTCAAAGCTTCAAGTCGGAAGGTTTGAAATAATTCCTACATCGCTCATAAAATACCTAGAAATATTCAAATTTCTTTACATACATTAATAAAGCAAGAAAACTGCACGTATATATTTTAAAATAATATGTTCCTAATGCTCAATTATATTGTACTTCAAAGTTCTGCTTCACTGTTTTATGACTTAAATCATTAAAAGGTAATAAAATTGCATTAAGACAAGACAATATGAAGAAGTCACTTGTTTACACAGCATACAATGATATTACTCCCAGTTTTCATTTCTACAATATATTCTTTTTTTGAAAAACAGTGAAAACTGACATATCACATATTTCGCTTTGGTTAAGGATTGTTATATATGCATATTCTAGATTGAAGTGCAACCTTCCTAATGGACATAATATTGTACTGTTTTATACAATTCCACACAATTTTTATTCCAGTATACTATACAATAGCATCTGTTTTAACTACCAAGTAATGAGTTTTTCATCAGATAATTTAAAAAAAGTAGTAATAATAATAATAATTTTGTTCTAAACAATTTTTAGAATTTAGTTAGTTCCAAAGGTAATGCTGGAATACAATATTTAATAACTTTGAAAACTTATGACTTTTTTACTGTTACCTTGATCAAAACCAAAAACATGTTATTATAAAGTGCCAGATAGGGAGTATAGGTTATTATATTTAACTCTGAATTCTTGACAGTTTCTATTTTATATAACATTTTGAAAAAAATCAGCCCTTTAAATTTTTTTAAAAGTAGATTCAATTTCTTAATTTGATTCTTTTTAAAGATAATTCAAATATATTTTGAAATAAAATAATTCAGAGATTGTCCTCAAATGATTTCACGAAATACCTTTAAACTTCTGTCCTTCACTACCTCTTCCACACTGAGCTCATTCTGCATTAGTCGTAACTGAAAATAAATTATAGTTCAAAATACCTATAGATAATAAATCCTTTTGATTAATAGTGGGGTTCAAAAATGAGAAAACAATCACTAACCAGTGTACCCACATTTGTTGAACAACGTTTAAAATTGGCTCTTTTTGAGGAGATATTATTTTTCAAGGTCTACAAATGTGCCTCATAACCATGCATAAAACATAATATTTTAGTGTAGAAGGTCAAACAAATATTAAGGTTTCTCATATCATTGAAGTAACACCCAAAAAGGACAAATATATTGTGTTGCAGTTGCCTGTCAGAATGGTGCAAAAATAAAATTACACATTTCTTTAATAGTAATTTAGCTTGTTTTCTTAACTATTTTTACCCCAGCATCAAAGGGTGCATGTCACAACCTTTTACAGGGTTGCATTACAAATTTAATTAAACTTTATTAAAGTATGTCAATAAGCTTAGCATCAAAATGTAGTTAATCATTTAGATTTTTTATATTACCCAATTTTAATTTCTTAATTTGAAAATAAAATATTCAAATAAAGTCTCAGTCTTTATTTCTTTGTGTCATGTGATGCCCTCATGCTCCAAACTGCCCATTTTATAATTTTGTTTCTACCCTTTTATGGATTTCAGAGTGTCCAATTAATTACAAACTCTTACTATAGGTATCACAACCCACAATATAAATTTAGAACCTTCAATCTTTCTCCTTGATATAAATATAAAAACAAAATTATATCAAACCCACATGACACATCCCTCCTGTACCATTCTGTCTTTCAAAAATGTCAATAATTCTCAATGTCATTGCTATTGGATTACATATAATTAATAGAAAGAGTAGCTTTTTCTTTACAAGATTCTTTATATGGGTTATTTCACTGTGCTCCTCGTAAGTACATATCTGGCCTCAATTCCATTGTTTGCAATCATGGTGTTCAGCTTTGAGCAGCTAACAGAATATTTTAAATCTATTTAGAGTTAGAAAGCCAGTTAAATTATAGTAGTTTTGGAGCATTCTATTATAGTGTGAAATAAATTTTTTATGGTCTAAAATGTATATATGAAAGAAACAAATTATTTTGTGTACATTGAACAGCATTATAAAAAATTTAAGTTTACAATACCTCCTCCTAGATGGCTAAAGACCCGAGTCCAGTTTTAACTACTATAATTCTTGTTTTTTGAAAGCGTTTTTTTATTTATTGTTATAAAAGTAACTAAAATACAAATAAGAAACTTATTATGTTAGAAATAAAACTTAAATGAAAGAAAATTACATAAAAACTTTCCTGTGATACTCAAGGCAATTATGTGCACATACCATATCACAAGTGTAAGTTGATCATTTGTTTACACAAAGCTGGTCTTCTGTGATAAATGGTTTTAGCACACTCTGACTATGTAAAGCTGTAAAGTAATAAAGCTAAATGAAATAGGATGTGAATAAAATAAAGTTTTACTTAAAACATCTTTTGATATTCATTTAGGAGGTTCTGTAGGTTATGCAAATTAAATATGAACATTTTATGATAAAAACAACTATTACCATTTTCACCATGAAAATCACCTTTCACTCAGATTGACCTAGTAAAGTCATCAGAAATTCACAGATAAATCCTTTATACAAATACTTTATTGAAAATTCTGATATTTTTTCGTACAACAGAATTTTAATATTTACTAAAAGCTTGCCACATTTTTGTGAAGATACATCTAGTAAATTCATAATTATAATAAACATTATTTCTCCAATACAATGTCAGTCTAATGGACCAATGCTGTAAACATGGTTATTGAAATGTAGATGTAACTAGGCAATAAAATGACTGAGGTAACCTATACTTGAATTGCTGACAAAACAGATCTAAAAAGCAAACAAAACAGCCTCACATATGATAATACAAATCAAGTATGACAATAAAAACAAGTACATTAAAATAACTAACAATGGATAGCATTAACTCATCATTATTTCATACATAATGTCAAAATTCAATGAATCTTACCTTTGTTTGTTCTTTACGGAGTTTTTTTAGCAAAACTAAATTATCTGCATCAGCCAAACGTTTCTCTTTTAGAATTCTAACATCTTCTGAAACATTTTCTATGCACTTCTTTAAGGCATGTTCTCTCTTTTCATAAGAATCTATTAACTAAACAGTGAAAGGAAATTTTCATTTGGTGTTGATTGGTACTACAAGGGCTGAGATATCAGCATGGCAGACAGACGGCTTTTCATCTTTATATAATAGATAGGGTCTAATCTTCTGCTGTTTTAGAACTTATGTCTTTGTAATATAATCAGAAATGAAAAGTTTATTAATTATAAAGCTTTCTGCCATGACAGGCAAGTTTGTCTTTTTAAAAATTCTTCCAGCTGGTGCACAAAAAATCATAATCATTGGCTGAAATTCCCCATTATGTTTGCTTGGTTTTCAAGGAGACACACTGATGCAACATCACAAAATTTTGTCTAATTGGAACCCTCAGCTACAACTCTATAATAAACTGCATGATTTACCCATAGAACATTTAAATTTTGTAAATGCCCAAATTAAAGCATGATTCTTCAGCTCAACAGGTAAACAAAGTCAAAACCAGGAAGACAGTCCAAAGAGAAGACCCCAAAATTTATAATGAAATTCACAGCCTTTACCATCACAATTAATAATTTGCAGGGTTATATAGTTGATCAAATAGAAATATGTCTTGGAGAAACAGTTTTTAGCATGTTTCAATTTATAAGGATTTATCAAGAAGAACATTTGAACATAACTTTAAAATATACAGAAGTCAAAATGCTAATAAAAAATACTTAAAAAGATGGCCAAATTTATTTAAAAAATGTTTTTATGAAATACTAGGAATAGGATAATCATTTCCCACACATATGTTGTTACTAGATCATAATTAATTTTTAAAAACATGTTCATAAAACATTTATTTAGATATAATTTTGAAAGGAAAAATTAATCATTATTTCCCATCCTATGACAGACATTCAGTTCGTATGCAAATAAAAGCCTTAGTCACGACATTTATAAAAAGGCCTTGAGGATTGCAATAACAATCAGAGCAATTATAACTGATCAGTTTCTGCTAATGAAAACAGTTAAGACTCACTAGATAGTAACACTCCCAAACTGTAATAAAACTCTTAAGGGAAAGTGTTAAATACATTAACCTTCAGACTCTCAGATACACATAGGAGCTTAAAATGTAAATTCTAATAGTAACAAATACATAATTCAGTAATGTTTTATTTTAAACTCTTGGGTAACAAATGTGAAAAACATCATCCCACACTGAAACATTTGATAGTTTCAATGTTTTATATAATTCCATACTGAATAAAGTTAAATGAAGAATGTATCTGTTAGAAAATTAAAAAACTATATTTTCAATACATCTCATAATTACTTTTTTGGGTTTAAAATGTAGATATATATGCATAAGCCCTCTGTGCACCTTATTAGTTGAACAGTTTCATGCATTATCATCTGATACACATGCAAAATATTCTATATATATATAAACTTGTTTCTATGAATGTTTATGCATACATTGTAATTAAGTATTGTTGAATTAGAAAAGTTATAACTATCAGCTTGTGAAACAGACTGTTGATATAAAATGTTTAAATTTTCACACATAAATACTAGAAGCTAAACTTTTTCAACAGTATACGTAATTAGAAATATCATTAATTTTTCCTTTTCAAGGATGTAGTTAACATAATCAGTTAACAGATATGTATATGATTCTGATGTATATTAAGATGACAAACTGTTCAAACTATTTGCAAGTGCTTACACGTAGAATCTAAACTTCCAACAATGCTGCTCCTTTCCCATTTTCTTTATATATGATTATATTTTAACAGTTTTTACGTGCAACTACAGTACTGGAAATAATCATGGAAATGTATTTCACAAGGGAACCCAAGTATTCTTCATAACTTCAGCTTTTCTTGGGATAGCTGAAGTTGTTGGAATTATGGAAATGGTAAGGAAAGAGAGTATAAATGGCAAATACTACTGAAATGCCATCTCTTTATTGAGTGAAGATAAACTGCACCATAGAACAGTTACTTGCTGATAAATTACACTATAATTGCATATCACCTAACCAATCAGGAAGTGCCACATAAGTATAAAGGCTATAAAAGTACGGGCAGTCATATTTTCCCAGTGGATCCAATCATGGATCAGAAGAGTGAAATACCACAAGACATGCATGTAAAACTCAAAGTTTTGGATAATCAAGAATACTCCATGTGAGGATTTGCTGCAAAACTCCTTGTTAAGAATGCATGACAGAAGAGGGTATGTGAAACTGGCAATGTTAATAACAGACGTAGTTAAAGTAGAAACTCTCCAAAGGTAATGTTAAGTATCTACAGGTTTGTTCTTTATAAAAACAAAATAATGCAAAAATGCCAACCTCACTGAAAATATAGGTGCAAATTTTACCTCAAGAGCAGCAAGATACAAGTTACCACAAAGCAGTCTCAGTGGATATGTAACTGTTCTTAAGTTGTTGCTGAGAAGAGGTAATCAAACCACATGGTTGAAATGGGAATCACACAACAAACAATGATATGATCAAAGGTGGAGACATTTGCCCTTTACATATGAATCCAAGATCAAATTATTCAGCAGAAACAATCAACAGCTGTTTGTTCAGAGGCAGAGAGCAAAATGGTATCAAAGTCAATATACAGCATCCATAGTGACGCATGGTGGTGGATCAGTACGAGCATTTCAATCAATGGTCTCATTTATCTCCACAAAATTGAATGCACACTCATTGCTGAGAAGTACAATCCATCAAGACATTCCAATTCCTTAGGAACATGACTCATTGGGTGGTAATTCATCTTCCAGCAAGACAATAACCCCAAGCATATAACAAATGAGGTGAAACAAAGTCTTGGTAATAAGAGACTGAAAGAACACTCACAACCATGGCTTGGCCTGCACAAAGTCCAAGTATGAACATTCTTGAGGCCAAAGGGACTTATATAAAAACTGAGAAGGTGAAAAAAATTACCAAACAACATGCCTAAGTTATGTGGAATAATAGAGAACATTTGGAACAATATTCCAAATCATACATTAATAAACAGTATGGCAGCATGAAAGCCAGGTGTAGTGTTCTGTGTAATGCAAAAGGTTCACATACAAAATTAATACTATTACACTAGACAACTTATTTTTCTTTTGTATTTTTTGTGATAATGTTTTGTGCCATGGAAAATTCAGCATCTAGTTGCCATTACTGATTTGTGACTCCTTTATGTGTTATCACTTGTGTGTTTTCATAAATATAATAGTTAATCTTTCTATCTAAAGAAAAGAATCATTAACATAATGATAATTACACAAAAATATAGCAAAATACTTGAAAATAATTATTTATTATTTGCAAATAGCTATAAACAATACATAACTAAGCAGTCTCTCTTATTAGAAGACTAAAAGAATTTTTTTTTAAATTTCGTTTTATGTTACTTAAAGAATACAATCTTTCTTTAAAGAAAACAAAACAGACATACCTGTTCATATAAATCTTTGCAATGATTAGATACTCCTTTCGCTGCAAATGAATCAGTAGGAATTGTTGTATTTAATGCATGTATAATATTATCATCAATCTTCCTCATTTTTTTCAAGGCATCCTGTTGAAAAAGCAATGAGTCATCAACATCAGAAATATCTGAACTATGACAGTTAAAACACAATTTCACTGCACTTACCACAGCAAGATAACTCAAGATTCTAGCTTGCTAGTAGAGAATTTTACAATTATAGTACAAGTTTCAGCATACATTATTATTTAAAGCTTAACCACTTACTTAATGCACTTATCAACATAAAATTTGCATTAAATAAAAAGGCTAAAATATTTGTTAAATTATTAAGCTTACTTGATTTGCCAGCTTAAGACATACCACATTATTTAATGTGCATAAAATCTCAAAATCTTTTATAATTAGTGTTTTAATTCTTGTATCCCAAATGTACTACTAAGCTCATGTATGGAGTGAAAGAATATTTCAAACAACATTTCTACATTGTAATAGTCCAGGCAGAAAGTTGTATGTTTGAGACTAGAGTTCTGATAGCTCAGTTGAGTTTCAGTGTAACATATTAAAATGTTAGGAAATCCTGTTTGACCAGGACTTTAACTTGGAGAGTGTCAACTCACACCAGCACTCTGAGACTGATGTCCTTATCGAATGATTTGCCACAACTCAATACAAAACAAACAACTCTCCATCCTGATCATTACATTTAGAACCATTGTGATGTTCCATGCTTCTTTCTTAATTTCCAGGTCTCCATTTCAACCACAGCTAGCTCAAAGTTCAATATTGACTATCACAAAATGTTATATATTTCAGTACGTACTAAACAGCTGATACATAACTTTCCTTTAATTAATGCCAAAGGCCACAACTACACAAATCACATAATTAAAAGATCAATTTACTGAAAGGCCTTATGAACTACAGTTACCATGTAATGTTGGTTTCTTTAGCCATATTAAAGGTAAAAAGAATGGGATTTGGACATTCATAGGCTGGGGTATGGTTTTGTTTGACGACTGTGAGATTACTGACCTTTTAAATAATATATTTTTATTGGTTTTCACCAGTGAGTATGTTGGCTGGATTCATGAGCTTGAGAATTTGTTTTGAAAAAATGTTTTAGGAGTTTGGGACATGAATGTTGATACAGAGTTTGTTTGAAAAACAAGATGAGAAATCAAAAACAGATAAATATCTTAGACTTGACGATGTGTACCCAACAGTTTTAAAAGAGGTTAAGGACAGATGTTAACATTTTCTTACCTGAGTATGTATTTCAAACAGATACAGTACAGATGGATAATACCTAACACTACTGCTGAAAAGGTTGTTTGCATGACCCAAGCCTTTAAACAAAATTCTCACCCTTACACATAATAATGTGGACTATGCAAGTCTACAGTACCATCAGCAATAGACCTTTCCATCAATAAGATGGCAACACATCCTCCATGAGCACCACTCCCTTGGAGCACTTTATGTACACCAAGAGCTCATTCTTGACAAGGCAAAAGAGACACACCAGAAGTGGGCACATAATAATGTGGACTATGCAAGTCTACAGTGCCATCAGCAATAGACTATACCTTTCCATCAATAAGACGGCAACACATCCTCCATGGGCACCACTCCCTTGGAGCACTTTATGTACACCAAGAGCTCATTCTTAACAAGGCAAAAGAGACACACCAGAAGTGGGCAAGTAGGGTGGGTGGTTCTGTGGAGAGGTGGGTATCTATCTGAAATACATTTTCAGATAAGGAAAATGTTAACTTCAGAACCTGCTACTCCCCTCACCACAGAAACAACAGTTAGTGTTCCACACTCAGAAAATGTTGGGTGGAGTGGTGTTGAGAAAGAAATTAAAAAGACGAGCTCCTTTCTCAGAAGATAATGACAGAATGGGAAAACTCGTGGAGTGTCTCCTACTAGGGTGGATCTAGTGAGAGCATCACTTGGTGAGAGAGGAGTATTTTTTTTCAGTACAAGTAATAGCATAAAAATTATGTCAAAAGAACTTCTTGAATGATTTTGAAGTGTCACATAGACGGGTGTAATGTAAAAGCTGCTTAATTGTCCTGTATATTCCATGGAAGCAGTAGTACATGCAAGTTAAGTGTGGCTAGGGCAGGTCTCGACAAATTCCAAGTGCCAGGTTGTCATGGTGACTAAAAATTACATTATGGCACCTAGTATTTTATCCCATTTTATTCGTGCATAGAGCTGTGCTAAATAGAACTCGGATGTAGATGCTTTTCTTTAATTTTATTTCTTATACTCTTTGTGAGCCAACCTGGTTTTTTCCTTGTAGCTACCCTTTTCTTTCTATTAGGAATATGTGTACATTTAATATTTAAAACTTTTCCACATCTGATCTGTGTCTCCAAATAACTCAGCTGCCCAGTTTGCAATAGATAACTCTTGTTGCATCCCTTCAAAATTTGCTTTTATGAAATTTGTAACCAAAATATCATTATTCCTTATCTCCATATGCAACA
>NW_013666754.1:25294-29883 GCF_000517525.1 Limulus polyphemus
CTGAACAGTTTCCAAAAACCTTTCTCCCTCATGATTTGATTCTAGAATTTTCCAGTCTATAGGCCTGAAATTAAAATCACCCATAATTATGACTTCATTAATGGCTGAAATCTTAATCTCATTCTAAAGTTTCTCAATAATTTCATCAATATCATTTGGTGGTCTGCAACAAATTCCCACTAAAAGCCTTTTTCCTTTATATTCATTAATAGAAACCCAAATGAATTCAATCTTTTTGCTATTACCTTTGATATCCTCAACTTCAACAGGATGTAACTCACATTTTACATATAAATCCACTCCTACTCCCCTCTTTAATACTCTATCCCTATTAAATAGCCTGTTACCCTGTATTTAAAAAACAAAATCTGTCATCAAATTCATTTTTGTGTAACACGTTTCAGGTATTCCTATTATAACAAAATCCTCCATTCCCACCAATGCTCTAAAGTCACATATTTTATTTCTTATACTTCTAGCATTATAATAGTAATATTGTAACTTATAACTACTTCTGTACTCATTTCCTATGCTAAACTTTTCTCTGCTTCTTATTCTTTTTGCATTCAGTTTTCCTGGCTCTCACTACTGTCTAGTCCTAGTTTAAAACTTCCCTTACAGCTGAGTTAATAGTCTTAGCAAACAAGCTAGCCCCTATTCTATTTAAATGTAAACCACCCATTGCAAAAAGCTCTCTTCTCTCACTGAACTGATCCCACAAGTCCAACCAGCCAATCTGCTCATCCTTATATACTAACCTAAGCCTAGCATTTAACCCTAAAGACCTACTTATAACTTCATCCCCACAGTTAATTCTGGGCAGTATCCCTGACAAAATTAAGTTATGCCTATGGCCGTTTTCTTTAAGTGCCTGTATCAACCCCTTATAGTACTTATTAATTAGCTCCTCTGACCAACTTTTCCCTATATCATTAGCTCCTACATGTACTACAGAAACTGCATCTCTGCTAGCCCCCTTTGTTATATCTCTTGCTCTGTCAGTTATATCCTTCACCTGTGCCCCTGGGTAGCATAATCTGATTATTTTCTCCCTATTGACTCCACAGACTATTCTATCCACTTGCCTTATCAAGGAATCACTTATAGTTATAACTTTAACCTCCTTATCATCCTCATCCTTCTCTGACCCTTTTGTTTCCCTTCCCTCCAAATCTAATAGTTTCCCATTTGCAGAAGCCAAGGGCTGAAAATGAAATTTGTTGCTCAACAGAATAGACTCATTAGTACTACAGTACAGTTACACTTAGGTTTAAAAACCACAATTCGCACAAAACATTGATATTCAGTTTAGCTAATCAGTATATATTTGAAAAAGTGTCACGTTTAATCAATCTGACCTAATATTTTCTATATTATAATAGTAAATAAACATATACTCTAGAAAAATGTACCTGAAATTCAAGAAAGTCCTCGCATAACGAATCCATGGAAGTCGCCATATTACTGTGCTTGTTAGTGAGCGGGTCATTAAATATATTTTCCCTTTGATATATTTTGTCTGCAAAAACTATTGTCATAAAAATATTCGTGCTTTAAAAAAATTGCTACGATCAATATACTGATATAGATATTATAATACAGTTATAAATATAGCATGATTTTTTGTACATCTATAAAAGAACCCGGTTAGAGAATATTATACTCTTAAACGCATGCTGTAATAGTGTATTACTTCCTAAGCTAAAGTTAGAGACTTGCGTTTTTATAGTACGGTGACGGTAGGTCCTATGTAATGCGACTTGAAAATCTTGAAAACTGGACATTTTGTGTGTGATTGATTGTTATATTTTGGTATGTAATTATCTTGTTATACTTAGGGTATTTTTAATGTAAAGCATTTGCTAATTAAGCTGTGACGTTCAGTTAAGAGTTTAGCAGCATGAGGCTAAAATTAAAAATCAAATTGGATGAAATACTTCGTCAAAACGTTAAGTTACTTGAAAGTTTAGTTGTAGTTATGTTAACATTTCACTATTTGTCATTATTGCCTAATAATAGTAATATTAGTAAACACCTGTTTTGTTAAGAGAGAAGAAACGAAGGGTTTTCTTTATTTTTTCTTACTTGCAAGCGTATGAATGTATGGTAAGTGGACTAATATTTCATTTATAAATTATCTCGAGTTTGTAATAAAAACTTGAGAAATTGATTGCATCTATGTACTTACCAACCTTGTCTTAAGTTATCAAAATTTCGAATTATAATTTAATTAAATTTAAACTTAAAAAGTAAAGCCCTTAGCAAGAGCTTACAGATGTCTATAATTATCAAGATGAAGTGACTGAACATTAGAGATTTTTAGTGCCATCCATTCTCCAACACTTACATGTTAGTTTCTTATTTCGAAAAGGAATTCACAGGATACATATCAAGAAAGTTAAGGACCAGATATTTGAGCTGTTGCTTTAATTTTTAGTAGGTCCTTGGACAGGGAGCAGACACATGGAGATTGGAGAGTGGTTAATGTTAATCCAATTTTGAAGGATGAGATAGGCATTGCTCATGGAATTTAAGCTATTTATCATTACCGTAATGGTGAGGAAAGCTTTAGAGAGTCTAATGAAAGATGCTTTGTAAGAACATTTGATGAAGTTTAAAATTTTGTTGGACAATCAGTATGGTAATGTGGTGATTTTGCTTTAATTCTTATTTAGATGAGGGTAAAGAAGTGGATTTGGTTTACTTAGATTATCAGGAAGATTTTTGTAGGGCACAGCACAAAAGATTGGTGAAAACAAAATTACCTCATTTAGAATTAATTTAAATAGATAGATGATGGGTGATAATGAAGTAAAGTTGTTATTAATAGAATTCAGTCTGATTGTACCCTTGCTATTTCTCATTTTGATAGGGATATAGGATATTAGTTAAGTTTGTTTGGCTGTAGTAAGGTTGCTGTAATTATATATAGAGAGAATTAGATTGGTTGGTTAGTTGGACAAACACATGTTAATTACATTTAATTATAAGTTATAGATGTGGGCTATCCTAACATAAATTAAACATATAATTTAGATGAGATTACTCTTAATTATGAATATGAGGAAGAGAGAGCTTTGTAGTATTGGTTAATAGTCTTCGTAACAGTGTTCTATTGTGAGTAATAAAGCTAACAGAATTTTGGGTTGTATAGGTTATATATATAAATATATATATCTGTGTAGGAATATAGGTTATGGATCTAAAGATACCACAATTCCCTTGTAAGTTTCTTGTTAGGTGTCATTTTGAGTATTTGTGCAATTTTGGTCTCTTATGGGGATGGGTTAAGATCTCTCAAGAAGAGTTAGAGTTGGTCTTATTGTAGCTTACAAAATAATCCAGGGGATTGTAGGTTACAACCTTTATGTAATATAAGGACATAATTTTAATATTTGGAAAAGACGGTTTTATTTTTCTGTCGTGGTGATTATCTTGTGGAATAAGTTGTCTTTCTAAGTAGTGGAGGCTGACACTTTACAGGAGTTTAAGTAAAGAATTACTTCTGGAAAAGAAAAGGATGGGTTAAAGTATTCACTTTTCTCAAGTGTAGGTGTGCAGGGTCAGCCTTTAAGTTCCAAATGGTCCCTTGTTATCTGTAGATTGTATTAAATATTCCTTCTAAGATTTTGCATTCAGACTGAAAACTTCTGAAACTGGATGAGTAAGGGAATTAAAAAATATAAAAATAATACAAATACACGAAACGTATATAAAGTAATGGTATAAATAAAAAGGAAAACCGAAGCATATTAAAATAGGCAAAAAAAAAGAGGTCAAGAAAGCATGAACTCTTTTATTTTGAAGATTTTTTTATTAGAAATGTTAAATATAACTTTAGGTTTTATACTAACATGAACTGTATAAAAAAAGTAAAAAACAGACCTAAAATTTCTCCTTGGACATCAGACAGTTGAAGAACAATATTAGGTTTCCAAAAGGTCTTTAAATTTGCTATCCTGCATGTTAGGTCAGTTTTTCTATACATTAAAAAATATCCACATTCTCAGGCCTAACAGGGGTGGATATACTTAATTTTAACAAGATATAAAAAATATAAAGTTGTATGATTAAATACTTAATAATTATGAAACTATTCAGCTTGAACTTAATTTAATTATATTTGATATTCATCACATAGGTGGAAGCTATAAAATGTACACTTAAATTATGTTTTTTCATGTTTTCTGTAACATTTGAATTTACTTCTATATTGTAGTGAGAAGTTGATAATAGGATATTTGATGGTAGTTGATTCAGTAAAAGGAATAAAAACATACCTTATGTTAATTTTATATCCCTTTTTATTATTGAAAAGCTAAATTATAAGTATCAACTATGTAACACTTAATTGAAAAAAAATGTGACACGCATTAAGTGTATGATCATAGATTGAAGGATTAAATGACATATGAAGGTGAAAATGCTCAGTTGCTTGTCCAATTCCAGTATTTCATGTGCAGGTAATACTTAACTGCTTTTATAATATATGGTATACTGACAGAAACAAAGGATTTCACTCTTGAGCTGCACATTGGTGGCTGAAAATATTTGCTTTATATATATATATATATATATATATATATATA
>NW_013666754.1:29893-30972 GCF_000517525.1 Limulus polyphemus
AGCAAATGTTAATAACATTTGTCAGATTATCAGTAAACATTACAATGTTTTCATATGCAAAATATCAAATTTTTTTATTAAGTTATAAGGTTTACAAATCAATGTTTTTTCACATCTATTTTTTCTTTTCCCATGTTGCCTATCTATTATGCGAAGTCTATTTTAAGTCTATCAAGCAAAGTAATATTCATTTTAAGATTAAAAATACTTGTATGCATCAGAAAATTTTGAGATTTCACATGCGAAATCTTTATAATGTTGAGATAGTTTTCATATGTTTCTTAAGAAAAAAAACTTTATTTTATCTGTTATTTTCAGTTATTAATCTCTGTATGGCTTTGGTAAATTTGACCAATCTCGCAACCACCATAAAAAATTAGGAAATAAATATAAATTATGCTTCTTTCATTCTAGAATGAACACAGATTATAACACTAAAACATAAATGTATAGAGTAAATAGCTTAAATCTCATAACATTATACATTTATACATATTTATTATTTTTATTATATTGACCTTTTAGCCATGCCTGGCTAACAATACAGAAGTTATAATGACGTGGCTCACGTGCACTCATGTTACCATATCAAATAACATAAACTGACTTTTGTTCTGTACAAAGTAACTTGTCTTGGCTGTGTTTTAGTAGACTAGTATTTTGTAAAATACAGTCACATTTCAATTACTATACATTATATATGTATATAGATTATTGGTATTTTGAAATAAGCTCATAAACATATTTTTCCTAAAACATAGAAGAGTAAATAAAGAAGTAAAATAAACAATTATCTCTTCTAGTTACAACCTTTATACTTGGTTGCTGCATGATGTAGGTTGCTAAGCCTTTAAAAATTTTGCACTTGGAGAATATGAAACAAAATATTTTTTTTAGGTTTTATATATACATTTGATTAACTAAAAAATCATGAATTACTACATTAATACCATAGAATTCCACTATAATTTATAAAGCTTAGTAACCAAGAAGTTCTTTTACTTAAAAAAATATGAAATTTTGAGCAGACTAAAGACACACCCTACCTCTTTGAATATTGGTTTAAAAGAAAGAAATGG
>NW_013666754.1:31159-34241 GCF_000517525.1 Limulus polyphemus
TGTCTTAGCACATTGAAAAGAGAAGAGGCTCTTATTTTATATTCTAGCTTGTCAATATTGGTAATTTGAGTTTCTAATTCGTTCGAAACTATAGACTTTGTATTGTGACATGACAAACATTTAATTTGAACCAGTGCTGTATTCAACATAATACGTGACACACAAAAATCGATGTTTATCTGTGTTTTTTTTAATATTTGCTTTTAAATTAAGAAATTGAATAATATATAGTACTAAAATATGAATTATAATCTGCAGTTTGATACCAAAGTTATTGACATAAATTCATGAAATAGTAGTTCATTAACATTTTGAATGGGAGTCAACAAGTGAGATGACATGGCCTTTCACCCGTGACAAATCTTGAAACGGTTAATATTTTAAAGGGTATTGCTGGTGTTATGCACATACCATGCACAGTAGAACTTCAATTAATAAGCTCTGTGCCATTAAGGGCAAACTTTACAGATTTTTCTTTTTTCTACTATTTGAAATCAAAATAAGTCTTGTAATAACTGACTCCTCAATTTTTCAGATTAAGTGCAGTGTGTATAGTCTCATTTTCTATAGAGGCACTTGATAAAACAGGCATTTATCTTTGTATGCCTGTATGGTATTCTGCTAAATTCCAAATTTCCTAGAAGGATGACCAATATTCAAACATTTGCTGTGTTTATTGGATTGGCTTTGAATCACATACTGTAATAAACGTTTTCACAGTAATCTTATTACTCTGGGGAATACTCATTGTAAACACTTTAGGATACAAAAGCTGATAAATTGTCGGGGGGAAGGGGTCATGTTGGCTTATTTCTGTGTATGTGCTTTAGAATATTATTTTTGTGACTATTTTTCAAAATGAAATTCTGGAGGAAGCCAGTTATGTAGGAGTTTTATGTAAGGTTGAGATGGTTTAGTCTGCTATGTGATCATTAGCCAGAACAAGTGACATATCCACATCCATCCCTATCTTGTTTGGTTCCTTTTTTCAGATTTAGTAGCCATGCTTACATAGCTTTTTTATTTAACTATAAATATTTTTCCTCATACTTGTTTGTTTACTTTTTTAGAAGATAGTCTACGTGGGTTACTAGATTATAGAGTGTGTTCTAAAACTTTATAAATTTTGCATAGAACAATAATAAAATAGGTAGTCAAAGATTGTAAAGGCTGTTTTGCTCTGTCAAATGATGATAAAATTATAGTTACTGCTAGGACGAGGTAGGTGCTAGGCCTGTTGAAGAAAGATGATGATGAATAAAAATAAGAAATCTTGGTTTTGGCTATTCACTGGTTTTCAACCTTGGGATGCTCTGGAGAGCTGAAAAGCAGCATATACACCAGAGATAGAGTGACTGTCCCAGGTAGCTTTTCATATCTAGCTTCTGATGGCCTGCATGTGTACTGATTGTTTTTACTGCTGCACATAATACGTAATATAGGGTTTGGCTCCCTAAAGACACCAGTTGTATAGTGTACAAAGCATTGGGTATTCTACATGTTACTATCATCTAATGTTCATCTATTATTGGCTTGTAATTCCTGTTTCACCCTGTACTGAAGCTTTTTAAAGGGACACCAGATTTCTGTAAGAAAGCTAACTTTGGGGTAATAACATCATTTACACTTTCTTGTTGTTGTTAATTTTGCATAGAATAGTAATGAAATGGATAGACAAAGATCCTGAAGACTGTTTTGCTCTATCAAATGAAGATAAAATTATAGTTGCTACAAGAACTCTGTTGGTACTAGGCCTGTTGAAGAAAGATGATGATGAACAAAAATATGAAATCTCAGTTTTGGGTATATGCTGGTTTTTGACTTTGGGACACTCTGGATTGCTGAAAATCAGCATATACATTGGAGATAGTGACTATCCCAGGTAGCTGCTTGTATCTAGCTTCTGTTGACTCATAGAGAAGAAAGTCCGAATGACTTTTGTGTTACTTTAATACAGGCATCTATGCTGTCCCCACATAGAGAGTGCTGGTGCACTTTCTAATATTCATTAGTGTATTGATGCATTTTAGATGTGTAAATTTCATTAACAAACAATGATGCTGTGAATCAAGAACAATTTCAGCTGATGTTTAGCTAAACTGATGAAAAAGAGGTAAAAGAGTTCTGAAATAATTTGATAGAAGTTTTGAATGTAAGATTAAAAGGATTACTTAACTCACTTTAGACTTTTTGGTTTTTATAATACTAAGGAGGTATAGTTTTGGTGAGTAGTTGTAAGAAATTGAAGTATATGAATAAGTTAGGACCAGTAAAGATGGACTGTTTGAGTGATACCTGGTTTAAAAATGGACATATAAAGAGAAGTTAAAACACTTGAACCTTTTATTTTTTGAAGCATAAAAGAGCAAGAGTTGATTTGAATCAGGTGTTTGAAACTGTTAGTGACTTTGGTAGGCTCTGTATATAATGTTTGGGTAGTGGATTAATAAGGTTAGAAAAGAAACTTGAATATAAGGAATAATGAATATATTTGCTGAATAAACTTTGGAAACCCAAATCTTCAGTTATCATTAGAATCATTAACAGTTACAAACATTTAGAATACTTTGGTGATATTGTCACAGTCTTTCATAAATTTGTTGAATGGATATGTGGAAGTAAAGGGGCATTTATTTTAGTGTTTTTGGTAATTGCAACAGCAGTGAATAAATTTGACATCTATTTATGGTAGCCAGTGAGGTGGGTAGAATAAGAAATTTACTAGCCTTTTACAAAAAGCATTAACATAACTGATTTCATGGAAAGGGTTAGTTAATTGCAAAATTGTTGTACTGTTGAATGCTGCAACTAGAAAGACAAAATTTACAACACTTAGCACTTTAATTTCTTGTTATTTAAATTTTTACAAAATAAAATTCTGGAGAATAATGAATTTTTTTCCATCAACACAAAACTAGTAGAAATGACTTCGTCTTCATAGTTTATCTAAATGTTGCTTCTACTGTTTTCGGTCCGGCATGGCCAGGTAGCTAGGGTGCTTGATTCGCAATCTGCGGGTTGCGGGTTCGAATCCCCATCTCACCAAACATGCTCGCCCTTTCAGCCATGGGGTGTTATAATG
>NW_013666754.1:34485-47114 GCF_000517525.1 Limulus polyphemus
TAGCTGCCTTCCCTCTAGTCTTAAACTGCTAAATTAGGGACAGCTAGCACAGATTAGCTTTGCGCGAAATTCAAAACAAACAAACAATTAGATAACATATGTTTGCTGTACTTTTAAAGGCAGATGTTTCTCTGATTTTAAAATTTTAATATTTTATTATACTTTCATGATCGGTGGACGATTAACCTGTTCTTAAGTAAAATGTAAAACATAATCATTTTCAAAAACAATCAATCTGCTGTTTTCAGGCCCATAGTCCATATGAGGCTTGGTATTCCAGATACATGTTTTTTACCTAATGATACATTTCATAAAAATTACATTGAATCTATCAATAAAAGAGTTTAAGTGATGGAAGAGTGTTTGTTTTCCAATTTAAAGCTTATATTGTTGCTTTCAGATACTGTCTTTTATGTTTAAAAAATAAAAATTTATCAAAGATTAGCCCGACTAATCTGAGGCTGAAAGCTTTACATGAGTTTGGTAGAAGACAGGATAAACACCATTTGGGAGAGTTTAATAGTTGAGCAGCAGCTAAGCTATTAGTACTTACTTAAAGTGACTTTTTTTATTAAATTATGATGTAGGGAGAAAGTAATAACACCAAGATTAGTGATGATCTCAGGACTACATTGCACGATGCTGTCATTTTGTAAATTTATAGCGTAAGGCTAGAAAACTAATTTTAAACCTTCGGCAGAAATATAATGTAAGTCTCAGTAATTCATAGTTGATTAAATGAATTCATTTTGACACTTTATTTCTTCTCATACTCTTAATTAAGAAATTGAATTGTAAAAAAAGTTCATTTTTTTTCCTTCTTACCCTTATACCTGTTAAAACTTGCACACCTTTAATATAAAAACAATGCCACAATAGGATTACTTCCACATGTTTTTTCTAGGTGAATTGATAAAGCTATTGTTATATAATAAAAAAGATACATTGAAAATATACATAAATTTGAAATTAAAGAGGATGTCTCTGTCATGCAATCTCAACATGGAAAATTTTAACCCCAGAATAATTTAAAACTGTATATCAAGAAGATATCTTTATACCAAATCCTATGTAAGTTGTTTGACATACACATGAATAGTTCATGAAAACCCAAATTGTACTTTTCTCACTGAAAAATTGAGCAAATTGATTGAAACAAAGCTAAGTAATTGACCAAAGCCTCTACACTTTGACCCCCCCTCCCCAAAGAACATATCCCACATTTTTGTATCTATTTGTATGGGGCCTGTAAAATGGTATCTTTGTACCAAATCCCCATATAAGTTGGCTGGAATATTGGAATATGGCAGAATAATTGTCAAAACCCCCAAATTGTTTTCTTTTTTTGTGGGATCTTGATCCCTTCCCCTCATAATTGCTAAAAATGGGCAATCCACCATTTTTTGTTTATCAATGTACAACCTATAGAAAAGTATTTTATACTAACTCCCATGTAAATGGGTTAAAATATGGCTGAGTAATTGCCCAAAACCCCCAAAATTATGCCTTTTTTATGAGATCTGTCTTCCCCCTAAAAAGACTCAAAATGGGAAAATCAAACTTTTTTGTATGTCAATGTGTTGGGTAACTGAAAATTATATTTGTGCCAATTTACAGCACAGGAGCCCAAATTATACATTTTTAACCCCATAAAATCCTTAAAAAATCCTAAATAAAAAAAATGAAACAGTTGGCTGGGTGTATTAGATCAGAGTATAACTCTATGAAGTTTCAAGTCAATTCACCAAGAAATTAAGGAATAGTGGTCAATTAAAAGTGTTTGGAAGAAGAAGAAACAATAGAAAAACTTTGTCTCTTTGCAGAAACATAAAATTACAGTAAGATGAGAGATAGAATAGTGCATGACTTGCAATATCCTGTATGAAGATATTTTTGGCTTCTTGCTTTTGCCAACTAACCATTTGTAATATCTAGATCTATTAGCTATGTATATTTACCTGAAGCTTACATATACATGTTTGAAAAGCCATTTTGGAAACTTGTTTTTCAGTTTTCAGCTAAAAGTAGAAATAAATTACATTTGAAAATTAGAGGTAATATAAAAGTTTTATTGCCAGATTTGAAAACATACAAAAATCTGCAATGCCTTGTCTATCATTATTTTGTCATTATAAACATAATTAGTATAATGACCTGACGAATCTGAATTCAAAAGCTGAAGTCCCAGTTTTTGTGCTTGACTCGTAAAAGAATGTTTAAGGTTGGCTTTTGAACAATAAAACAGTGAAATAAATGTTACTAATTTTTTTATTTGTATACGTTAATACTTGTACAAATATGAAGCGAAGAAATATAATATAGTTAGAATCCTACATAGAAAGTGATAAATCAAATATGAAAGGTGTGAAGAAATAGTTTAAAATTGCTTTATGATCTTAAGTCAGTGTGTTCTCTAATTTTGGTTTCTATGGTTCTAATTGTAGAACCCTTATACCTAGAATTATATTATGGACACCGTTATTGATAATCTTAAGATCTATAATTTAATTTTACATGTCAGTTTTAACATATATATGTACATTTCTTAGACTTGTTTTTAATCTCAAAAGATAATGCTCCTAAATATGATAAAGAAATATACGCTTTCTTTTTGTTGACTAATCTTTATATGTGGAGACATGTTTGTTTAATTGATCCCTAATAACTTTGTGTATAATTTTATCTCGAAACCCATTTTTTTTATGGAACCTTTTTTGATGTTTATAAAAGTACTGTATCTAAGCTCTATGGTTAAGATCATAATTAAAATAATCTTGTATAAATCCATAATAAACCTATCATAGTTGATATATAAGCATGAAAAAGTATTTTTATTATGTTTCACAATTAAGTCCCATTCTTATTTTTAAACAATACGTTTAAAAATGGTAGTTTATAGTCTTCTTGATGTTTTACTCTAAATCTTATAATGTTTGCTATTTAAGTAATTCAAATGTTTTTGTACAATAGTCTTTATGTGTGGAAATAATAAAGATATCTTTCATTATAAATAGGTTTGAATTCTTCTGGACAATTGTTTGTCCAACGTTTTTCGTAATAATGTAAGAAAAGATTAGCCAGTAATTGTGCTATTTTAGATCACATAGAACTTCATCTATCTGATTATATATATCTCAATTACACAAAGTGTTTTGTAACTTTCTAAATACTTGTTTATAAAATTTACTTTTGTTTTCATGATTATAAACAAGATTAAGAATTAAATAAAGTGTTTCATACAAAAATATGTTTGTGAATAGTGATTCAATATCAAAACCAGCACAAAAAACTGATAACTGCTAAGATAGTAAATTCATTAATGCTTAATGACTTGATATATTTAACAAGAAAACCTACCATTGTATGATTATACTATATGTACCAATATTAGATAGAGTTGGTCGTATTGAATATCTTTCTGTCTGTCTGTACTGTACTTTAAAGTACCCGTATAAAATGCATGTAATCTGTTGGTCTTAAAGAATGATATTCATTAACATTTGTTAACCCTTATTCCTTTAAATGTAAAAATGTATGTTTGTAAGTTATTTGCTCAAAGCAAATTTAGATTGAACTAATGAAATATAAAAGTTAAAAATTATAACAGTCAAGATCGTTTAATACAGGGATTCTCAAACTGTGGTACACATACCACTGGTGGTACGTGGAGCTAATGTCGGTGGTACATGACGCAATTGATATAAAAAATCATAAAATTTGTAATAAGCCCTATCTGAGCTTTCCATGTACATATACATACTACTCTCCTCACTTATAGACTCACCCTCTACTTGCATAGACTCGCCAGTATTTTCTTCCCTTAAAATTGACAAATATGGTACCACATATTCTTCAATTGTGCCAGAAAAAACAATCACATCCTTCGCATTAATGGGTAAGTGTTAAAAATAAGAATTTTTGTTACTAGGTTTTTTTTATGTGTAGGTGTATTTTGGTTCTGCAGTTTAATATGGTTTAGATGTTGACGAGCTCGATCACCAAGTCGGCAGTCTGTTTGTCCAATGTATAAACTGTTGTAATTTTTGCAAATTATACAGTGTAAATGATACATTCAGTGGTACATGTAAAGGACTGTCTTGTGTTGAAAGTTGTGTTTTTTCCTCATATATGTGTAGTACTGTTTATATGTGGGCAGGAGACACACCTGTTTCATTTACATGTGTGAGTGCCTGGAGTATCATTTTGTTTTTGTTTAATGTTACTGTGCAACAGGATTTATTTTAAGTTTTTGTCATGTCTGTATGAAATAATGGGTGGGTTCTTGAAAAGAGATTTAGTGGTATGACTTCAATAAGTATTGTGTAAGTGTTTAGTATAGTATCTTTGATCTTCTTGTTGGTCTGATGGTATGTTAGCACCAGTGGAATACGATCGGTGTGTTCTTTTTTGATAGAGTTGAGTGTTTGTTCCTGGTTATATGAGCTAGCTTTGTTGGCTGCATCGTAGATGAGAGAATCAGGATAGTGTCTTATTGAAAAGAAAGTCTTTGGATTTAGATTTATAGTCATGGGTGGGAAGACTGGAAGTGTAGCTGTGTGTGTGAATGTGTTTCTTTTTAATGTATACTAGTGGTCAGGTGGTCATCTTGTATGTATATATATGTTAATGTCAAGAAAGGGGAGTGTTGTGTCAGATATTTCCCAAGTAAATTCTAAAGAAGGGTGGAAAGTGTAGAAAAGTTTCTAAGTCAGATTTAGGCATGGATGCAATCCTTAGTAGCGACAATACATCATGGGTACTGATCCATTGTATTGATTAAATATGAGATTTTTGGTGTATCCAACAAAGAGATTGGAAAAGGTGGGGCTCATTTTAGTCCCCATAGTGACTCTGCAGATCTGTTTGCAGTAGTTATTGTTAAAAGTGAAGGTGCTAAGTGTGAGTACAAGTTCAGCTAAATGTAGAAGTGTGTGTGTGTGTGTGTGTATGTTTCTTTTTATACACTGTGTGATGGTCAGGGAAACTTTGTATGAATAGGTAGTGGCCAAATTAGGGCAGTGGGGTGCTTTATGTTATCCACTTTCAACACCCATTCCTTAATGTCCTTCCACAGTGTTTTCTGTGATTAATTAACAGATGTTCATTGGCTGCAGAAGTGTCTTACAGGCCAAAGTTGAAAGGTCATAGGTCAAAGTAGGAAGTTGGTATAACTCAAAAAACAACTCTTCATATCAGCCTTATGGTGGCTGTTGGAGTAGAAACTTCAGCTGAGTTTATGTATTATTGCAATAGTGGCAGCCACGTTGTTTCATTGCATTTCTCCATAGTGAGTACTAGCTCACTCTCCAAGATATACAAGATGTTTATGCGCCCTCCCCCACACAGTATGTATGTATGTATGTTATGTTATAGAAAATTTAATAAAGTTTTTGTTTTGTGTGTGTGTGTAAGGACGTGGCACCTTCTATGAAAGTAGTTAATATTAACTTACATCAAAGATAATAAATGCTCAATAATAGCAATAATGGGATTTAACTCTCTCATCATGGAATCTGTCGATTTGACCAACCGTGTGACCTATTTGTATTCATTTAGTCTTTATAAATTTAATACTTCTAACTTTCAGTATAGTGTGTATATCTTCACAAAATTTGGCAGTCTTTCAGTTAACATTATAAGTCTTTCACATACAAAAAAATCATATTTTTTAGTGAAGTATTTTTGATAAATTAAAATAAAGATTTGTCCATGAATATATTGAGTATTTGTTTTGAATAGTTCGTGTGCAAAGTAATTTTCATGTTAAGATTAAAAATACTTTTCCTCATCTCAAAAATATCAAATTTCCTTTATGTAATCCCTAAAACCTCCTAAATACATATCAAACGTTTTTTTTTTCAGTAAAACTGTATATTTCATCTATTATTTTCTCTACCCTAACTCAAAATAGGATCAGTCAATTTGACCGACCTTGTAACTGCCAAAAAAATCAAAATAAACCTAAATTATCGTTTTTTCTTTCTAGAATGACTTCAAATTATAACTTGAAACTACATTAATTTATCCTAAGTAGCTCTAAGCTGTAACACTATACATCTATTTATAATTACACTTTATTGTTTTATTGCCCTTTGAACTGTGTCTAACTATTATCCATGCCATAATAAGTTGTAAAGCACTCGGGGCACGTGCAGCTCAAGTTAAACTATTGATTTACATTACCTACGTGCTGCTCGCATGCGTGCCTCATGAAACATTTTTATTATATTATTATTATTTACTTTACCTATCTAATCTAATCTTAACTAACCTAAAAAGATCCCTGTTTTTTATATTTGTTACTTTTATAATAATAAATAAAGAATGAACATGTAAAACAAGAAATAAATTACTTACCCAGTCTTCTTTTTTCTTGTTGTTGATTGTCGATTATACTTAAGCCTACATATTTGATACTAATGGTAGTTGTGCATTAAATAATTTTTATTTAATTAAATAATGCACCAAAGAACATAGACTAATAAAATTAAAAAGCAGACAATTTCCCCTAACTCTCAAATCTTTTCTGGCTCTCTAACTATAAGACAAGAGCTGTTACAAATTCACCAAAGCTAGTCGTTAACTTTCCCATGGGAATGAAGCTTGTACTCTGAGTGAAATTGACGCTTATCTGTTCAGATCACAATGTTATACAATACATCATTTGATAGATGAAAACCTTGACTTTCTATTGGTTATAGATAATATATAATTAAATGTAAAAGAGTACTTTAACAAAGCTTGAAAGAGAGGATGTGGCAGGAGGGGTGTGATTTTCTATTTATAGCTCTGTAACCAAACGAAATTGAAGGCTATAAAAATTATGGTTTGTCTGAGCAATAACGATATTATAAGGAGTAATTTATGTTTAATTTCATACATTTTGAAGGGGTGGTGGATAAAATAGAGAAGATACCTAGAGAAAATGTGTTACTGTAACACTAAGGGAAGTTCACGATTTTTTTAAATATTTCCTTATAGAATTAAGAACTTAAAACTTATATACTATTAAATTATGGATTATTAGCTAAGTGTTTATGCCATATTAATTGGTATAACAAACAAAAAGTAGTTTAATAAAATTTTGAATATAAGACACTAAAACTTTGTCATGCATAATAAAGGATACCCGGGGCAAAAGAGTTAAGGGGATTGTGATCCCTCAATAACATGCCCATTTTTTTCAAACTATCATCCCACCAAGTTTGGTTAGATAACAGACACATGCACAAATTTTTGTGCTTTATATATAATAAGCATTAAGAAGATTTTAATAAAGAATCCATTGTCAATCCTAGTTGCCACCTTAAAGTCATGACAGAAAATGCCTATGTTAACAGCTCCCAAATGCACTGGGAATATACCAGCTACCAGACAAAATACAAATGCTGATGTTAAACTAACCAGCAAGCATGGAAAATCAATTAAGTTGAGTGCTTACACCCACAATGTCTCAATTCCTACTGTCTGCAGCCAATTGAGGGAAGGCAGTTACCTTTAAAATTTCATATAATTCCTAAAGTAAAAATGAAACCACCCTAACATTTCTACTATATGCAAATCCCAACTTCCGCCCTTACAAAAGAAATAAAATATCTTAAATTAACTGACCTTAAATAGAACGAAAAACCTTACCTTACATTGTTTAAGTTCCCACCCACCTCCCTTTCTCTTGAAAAATTTATTAAAGTATAACATGGGAAAGCCGAGGCAAGCCTAGCTACTTGAAGTTAGTCTTTCCATCCCGGTATACTAAATGAAATTATAATTTTAAATTTAGCTACTTAAAAGTAGCTAACAATCTCTAGTGACAATAAAGGTATTTTCCATATTGAAAGTTTATTTCTTAAAATATTTTCATATTTATTATAAAACAGTGTAAAAATATTTACTTAATTGCCAGTATTTCTTATAATGTTATATTATTTATAAATAAACTAGAAAATAATGTCCTATTAACAATTAATGTAATTAATAGTATTGGAGCTATTTATTTCATTATATGTATATTTAAATTTGATATAGAAATTTGAAACATACTTGTTTCATGTTTCTAATAATCTATTAGTTCAATAAGACTATTGATTTTGTAAAGAAGATAATTGTATATTATAGAGTCCTTGTTTATTTTGATACATAATATGATGCTTCCCTGAAAAATGTTTAATTAATCTATTTTTTATTGTGACTAAATCAAAATGTTCAATTTTCAGTTGCAGGAAGGCAGTAATTGTATGCTAAGTCTTGCCATTAATGAATTTATTTGTTTTCTAACTAATGCAAATGTCTGCTAAAAACTGTTTGATTGATTAAAAAACTGATGCACTTTTGAGGTGTTCTTACTACTGAATCACTTTATAAGAGACTGGCATTCTTACAGTAGTTCTCTCTCTGTGTGTGTGTGTGTATATATTTATGAGTACATGTAATTCAAGGGTGTTTTAAAATTACACCCTCCTACATTACCCAAGTGAAATTAGTTCAGAAGTATCCAATGTATAATGAAGTTTTCTAATGTGGCATTTCTTAGCTAGTGAATGTGCTAATCTTTGTGCAGGAAATGTTTTAAGATAAAGAAACATTGTGTTTAAACCAATAGTGTTATGTTGAAGAATGTCTTATTTGAATAAAGGATATGAAAAAAATACTATAAGGTGACTATTTGTGAATAACCAGTGTTGACTAACTAACTAAAACATTACTTGTATTTGTTTAAAAGTATTTCTATTTTCATAAATCTAATGCCAGTTTTCCTATCTTTTAAGATACTTTTTAAAGCTGCTTGACCAAAATGAGAAACTGTTTAAATGTTGCTTGAATTAACTAGTCCAGCTACATGTATATGTGACAGTATATTGGTTCTTTAGGGCTCCAACACGGAACTGGTTGAGTTGGATTACATTGTATGATCAGTTAGTTACAGTTTTTGTTCAGTTTTTCTTTCAAAATACATTAGGTAGTGTGGCTATTTTTATCAAGTGTATTTCAGTTAAATTGTTATATTGATGTCAAGATTATTTACTCAATTGAAAATGTTCTGAGTTAGGTTTTGGGAACTTGATTGAAATATGGAAACATTATGAGCAAAGATAAAATGAGGCTTACAGCTAGCTGAACAATCTTACACATTTTTGTAATAAGATTTATCAGTCTATGTTCAAACAAAAAAATCTCTAAAAAGTTATTTAAATTCTATTTCATGATACTGGAAACTTGTAAAGAACTTGGTCCTTTGGCATTGTTAGAATATTTAAACACATTGAAGGTTTGAACTTAAATAGATATTTGAACAACAGTTTTGATACAAGTTTGGTTCCAGACTTTAACAAAAGGTCTTAGAAGTATCCTCCTTTTTTATCTTTTTTTACAGCATCTTGTGTTATTTTTGACTTTGCAGAGAGGTATACTATTTTTCTATTTCTTCTTTGTTTTTTGTTTTCCCAAACATTTTTCAATAAACTGCCATTTTTCATTTCTTGGCAGATTGACTTAAAACTTGGTAGGGTTATACCTTGATCCAATACTATCAAACACCTTTTATAAATTTTTGATTTAAACCTTTTTGAGGATTTTATTGGATGAAACGATAAACAAACCAAAAATGTATATTTTGAGCTCTTGTGCTCATATTTACAGCAATCAAGATGAAAATTAGCAAAAATATAAATTTTCATAAGCCCAATACATTAACATAAAAAAAAGTTGGATGCCCAATTTGAGTTTTTTTTGGGGGGGCATAGTTTACAAAAAACATAATTTTTTTTGTCAGTTACTCAGCCATGTTTTGACCAATTTATGTGGATTTGGTACAAAAATACTTTTCTGGAGGTCCTATTCCTACAAATAAAAAATTATAGGATATACCCCTTTTTTGGCCATTTTAGGGGGTCAAAAGGTCACATGATTTTAGAGGTTTTGGTCCATTTCTTGGTCATATTTTGACCAATTCACATGAGATTTAGTACAAAAATATTGTTTGCAGGTCCCAAACAGAGATACCAACAATTTTGGAATTTTTGTCTTTTGCTCAATTTTTTTTAAGCAAGGAAAGCACAATTTTGGCCTTTTTGTGAACTGTTCATGTGAATTTCAACTAAATTATGTGGGATTCAGTACAAAGATACCTTCTTGCAAGTTCCAAGCAGTGATATAGACAGTTTTCAATTTTTCTGTGTTTTCATGATTTCTCTGATGTCAAAATTGGCCATGTTGAGATTGCTTGGTGGAGACATGTTGCTTTCATCCATGAATGTTGGCCTCTATAATTGATTTTGCTTTGGAATATCCCATTGGGATCTTAAATTGTTGAAATTGGATGTTTGAACTCTTGAACTTAAGAAAACTTTCATATGAACACTGAGTACTCAATTTGGGCATAAAAGTAATTAAAGTGCAGTTAGAGAAACCCACTTTTAATAAGCAGTCTGTTTATTGAAATTTTGGTTTTATTCATTTGGGAAATGCATGCTAAACTATTTTAAAAAATATACTTAGTTCTTTTTCTGTATTTTTCTTAGTAACTCAACTGTATGTAGAAGTGAGTATCAGACCTCAATTACTTATCATAAATGTCTAACAGAAAATATTTAACATGCATGTAAATTATTTTTTGATTGGCTAAAATGTTCTTTATTGTATTTTTTCAGAGTTTTTCTTCTCTTATTTTAATAATTTATAGAATTGAGCCACTATGTCTACATCTCGACGATCTCAATACAAAAATGCTGGTCTTGATGCTCAAGAGCTAAGGCGTAGACGGGAAGAAGAAGGAGTGCAACTTAGAAAACAGAAACGTGAACATGAGGTTTGATATATTTCATATCTGAATGTTAATATATGCAAAAATTACATTAGGTAGTGCTTAATAGTGATCATGGAAATAAATATGTATTCTTTTAATAACAAGTTAACAGAAATTTTTCTGATTCAGAGTTAATGTTTATATAAATATAATAGTACATGTATTTACAATTTTTGAAATACTGTAGTTAACTTAATATTTGCGAGAATTATCTTTCATGGTTTTACATTTAAACTTGTTTTGTAGGTTTTAACTTTCACAGAAAAATGAAATTGGAAATGCATCAATTTTTCGTTACATAAATTTAGAAAAAGTTTTCAGACATCATTCACCAGGGTGAAGATCTGCAAGCCAAACTATGCTGAAATTACATTTATTGTGCATTCATTCCGGCATGTTGCACAGATAAATTGCAGCCACTGGATTTGTCAGTAAACGAAGAATTTAAAGATGAACTGAAAAAATGCTTCCATCAGTGGTATGCCAGCAAAGTTATGCCTTTGTCAGGATACAGTCTATGTATGGAGAACCAGCACATGTTCATTAACACCCAGATGGCCATTTTAAAACCAATCCACACATGTTGGCTTATTGAAAGCCATGAGGTAATTAGTAAACAACATGAACTGATCCAATCAGGTTTCATTGAAGAAGGTTTTCAAAGGTTATGTGTAAAAAAGACTTATTGTTTTGTAATTGACTCATGCATGTCACTTACACAGTGCTATGCTTCATGAATGTGTAAATAATATTTGCTTGAATATATCTGTTTGGCTTCATTTATCGCTCATAAAGGATCTTTATATTGCTGGAACTATCGTTTGAAGAAACGTACAAATTGGGAAAATAGCGAAAGTTAATTGTACACAAATAATATGTAACTTACAATATAGGCTAACCTAATTTTACAGAGTGTACAGATAATACAAGTATTACATAAAAGTTATATTGATGATAGCTTGTATGTGTGGGTATTTGAAGAGGATAACAATTGCCACTCTTCATCTTCTTTTCATATGGATTTAGACAGTGTGTTCAATATGGGATGTGTAGTTTCTATTAGCTTTTTCTTGTTTTTTTTTGCTTCAGGCACAGTCTGTCTTCCATCAGCATGGAGCACAAAACTTTATATCAGAAAAAGGAGCCTACAAGCATTTCTTTATGTTTTCAAAATTTTAAGTATTTAAGCACAGCCTCAGCAGAGCATCAGCGGAGTGGATATTACCTTTGAATTAACTATACAAGTTCTAGATGCATCAAAAGTCCATCTGGTTTTCAGTAGTTGAAAACTACCTAGAAATGTTTACATACCTACCACTTTGCATAAGACAATGTGCTAGTAAACTTTTCTGATGCTACTCGCATATAACGATGTACCTAGCATCATTTAATGTAATTCTAACAGTACTGAAGTTTGTAGAATTACATAGATCTGTAGAAATATTGCTGGGCTGGATGTATACTAAAATATAAGAAACACATTTCATCAGTTTATTGAATTTAGCCAAATATTTTACAACTTGGGACTGAATGTAGATTGTTAGGTTGTAGTATGAAAATGTACCTTCTAGATACTCCATACATTTTTTTATGCTGATGATACAGTTTTAATAGCTGATTAAAAAGAATAGAGAAGCTGCAAAAGTTATAGATTGTTGTTGAAAAAGTTGTTAGTGAAAGCGAGAAGGGTTGAAGTATTACCTGTAGGAAAACAATGCAAGGTAATACAAAGAAGATGATTATCCCGGGGGGCCGTGTCCACCAAGAAAAGTATATAAATTTTATAAAGATAAGTAAGGATTGAGATATATATATATATATATATATA
>NW_013666754.1:47461-50725 GCF_000517525.1 Limulus polyphemus
CCTACTTTGGCTCAGACTAACATAATTACTATGATTTGCCAAAGTAGGGATAAAAATTTTTAGATTTTAAGTCACTCAGTTTTTGTAGTTTTGACTTTCTTGTTTAAATACTTTTTATATCATTAAAACTTTCTATATTACTATAGCTAGCTAGGTTACAAATATATTGATTCCCAATTGTCTTTAAAAAATGTAAGAATTTTTTATTATACTTGTTTGTTTCCTTTTTATTAGCTATATTTTTGTGGACCAGAAATATCAAAGTTGGGGCACACTTATACCCCAGAATCCATTTTATTACTCATCAAGATCTCTACCAACCTACCCTCAAATCTACTTGTATGCCCAAAGTAGCACATCATCTGTTTTATACATATATATGTATATATACACTAGTGTTATTTTCAATACAAGAAAGGAATCATTGGGACCCCAGATGGAAGAGTTGTGTTAAAGAATTAGAACTATAAGATTCATCATTTTTCCTGTACGCTTGTCTGGAAAAGTCACTTACTTGTATGAAAATTCATTGAAATAGTGAAATTTTGATTCACTCCATAAACATGTATATAGTAATTTAGGTGACTTTATATGTGTAATACGCTTTAGTTTTGTTCAGCCAATACTTTGAATTAGTCATTGTTAATATTTAGACATCTTATAGGTGGTTTTAAACGGGCAATTTTTATGGCTGCCATTTTATTTCATCTCAATCCCTACTATTAAGTACTACCATACTTAATGATAAGGAGCAGATAAGGCAAGTCAATAAATTTGTTTACTTGTTAAGCTCCAGTATCAGATGTCAAATCAGATCATGCATTAAAACCAAGAATAGGGATGGTAAAAGATGCATTTCTGAAAATGAGAAAGATGCCTACAAATAGTAAAATTTCTATGGAGATAAAGTTAAGAGTTTTAGATTGCTATATGATACCAGTTCTCACTTATGCATTAGAATATTCGACAATATCAGCAAGTATGGAAAAGAGAATTAAATTAATGGAGTTGTGATTCTTAAGGCATATTGGACATGTCACACCTCAGATGAAGATAGTTTGTCAAGAAAGGTTGCAGGAGGAAGCTGCTGACTTACATCAGGAAGATAGAGAGAGTTTCTTGGACACATTATCAGGAAAGAAGAAATTTGAAAATTTGGTTGTAACTGGAAAGATTGAAGGAAGGAGAGATCTTGAAAGACAGAGGTTGACTTATGTCAAGAATCTGTCTAAGTGGATGAATGTAACAGCATTGAAAGTTCTTTGTGCCTCAAGGAGGAGGGATATGTGTAAGCCCAAGGTCACCAATATCCTGTTTGGATGTGGAACCTAGAGAGAGAGAGAGAGAGAGATTTCAGTTTAGGAAGTTGTCCCAAAGTTTGACACACAAACACATTTAAGACATTTTTAGTGTTGCAATAGTTTGTATTTTTTTAATGTGGAAAGAAATTATCTTTTATTAGGAACAAATACTTATTTTCTGTTTTACTACATGTACTTAACTGTACATGTATATATTTTGGAATCAACCAGCTTGCTTCTATTATATTTCTGAAATTATTTTAGCTTTATAAAAGAAGGAACTTGGACACCTCCTCACCACTGCAAGATTCAGAAGTCTCTAGTTCACCAATGCAGGATGGACAAGATTCAATATCAGTATGATTTTTTTTTATTTGAGCTACATCTTTTTCTCTTATTTTATATATCCTTTTATCAAGATTTGAATTCAAGAAAGCTTAAAGCAACTTAAAATAAGAACAATGCTTAAAAGTTACATTATTTTTTATGTTTATGAACCAGAAATTTAAAACATTTAGAAATTCCTTTATTATGAAAGTAATAACTTGTTACAAAAATATAGCAAATTTAAGTAAACATTCAGCAAAGTAAAACTGCAGTTGGTGGATTGATCACATTAATACTGACCAATTTTATTGACTCAAGACATTTTCACAACCATATTTGATTATTAAATGGTTTGAGAAGCTGAACTTACACCAAAAATTGTAAATTAAATAATTCTTTAAAGAAATTCTGCATCATTTTTTATATTTATTTGTCTGTATGCCCACCAACATAGAAATGTGACTTTTTGAACAGTTTTTAACTACTACTTGACTGACCAGTAATTCTCTTGTGACATAAGTTTATAAAATAATTTATTACAATCTTACCTGTTGCATATATTTCTGCTAAATCTTGATAGAAGATGTAGTTTCCGGCTGTTAATAAAACTAAAATTTTCTGGATTTCTGGATTTTGGTTCTCTCTGTAGGTTATCTGCATTGATATAGATCAGCTAACAGCCACATTTTTCTGGTGTGTAAAGGCTGCTCACATTTTCTGGCTAACTTTTAACTCCTATTTAAGAAGTTTGATGCTCTTTAACCTTCTCGCTAGGGCAAGTCAAAGTGCACGTGTCTCAAATTTTTAGAGTTATGTTCAAAATTTAGTAAAGCTACTTTACTATCAATGTATATGAATAAACTTGGCATCAAAATGTAGTTAAATCAAGTTTTAAGTTCTTAATTTTTTAAAGGAAATATTTAAAAAAATCCTCAATCTTCCCTCTTCTCTAATTTATTTAACACCCATCTAAGAAGTACAGAATTTAATGTAAACTACTCATTATAATATAGTTATTACTTGGGCAAAGCATAATTTTTATAGCTTTCAGTCTTATCTATTACAGAGACATAAACTAGAAACTCAGACCTACTTACCTTGCCCACTTATCACATCCTCTGGGTCTTTCATGGACAGGTGGTTAGGGTGCTTGACTCGTAATTTTCTTAGGAGGTTTTAGAGATTATTAAAACTAAATTTGACAATTTTCAGATGAATAAAACTATTTTTAATTTTAACATGAAAATCACTTTGCACTTGGAGCAGTCAACACTTTGACTCCATATTAGAAGTTATAGTATTGGAAATTCTACAGGTCAATTTGAGGTCACGAACTTGCCTGAACTGACCGAGCTCGTGGTGAGAGAGTTAAAGGACCTTCTATCTTCTTCCAGTTCTCAACACTGACCTTTCTAGGGGGTGGTGATCCTTCTTAAGAATTTTTCAAACATAGCATACTCTGTAATATGAAAAATACATAATTTCTTTAGGCCTGGCATGGCCAGGTGGTTAGGGTGCTTGACTCATAATCTGAGGGTCACGGTTCAAATCCACGTTCCACCAAACATGCTTGCCCTTTCAGCTGTGGGGGTGTTATAATGTGATGGTCAATCCCACTGTTCATTGGTAAAAGAGT
>NW_013666754.1:50735-63374 GCF_000517525.1 Limulus polyphemus
TAGCTGCCTTCCCTCTAGTCTTTCACTGCTAAATTAGAGATGGCTAGTGCTGATAGCCCTCGTGTAGCTTTGCACAAATTCAAAAACAACCACAACCATAATTTCTTTGTCTTCTGTGGAAAGCTATTCTTGTACAAGACCATGAGCTGAAATACCTTCCATTCTAGATTTTTCTGGAAATATCAGAGAGAAGTCAGAGAAATAACGTATGAAATATGAAATAGTTTTGCATAATATACACAATTTTTTATTTTTTTCTGTTGCTTGAGGGCATGAGAATTTTAATGGAACCATGTAGCTGCTTCTGGGAAAGGAGTTTTTTTTTTAGTGCACTGGTTTCATTTAGATTCTTTTTGACTATCCCATGGTCTCTCTAACTATTATTTATTAACCATTTTTCCTATATTGTGGACTGTGTTTCATTGACACTATTTTAAATCAGTTGCACCTTCCAACCATAAGTAGGATTTATTTTAAACTACCTCGTTCTGTGACTGAATGTTATTATACCATAATCGATAAGCCATTACTTTTTAAACTCTCATAGTTCTTCTACTGGACTGGTATCCTATTTTTTTATTTGGATGCAGAACCACTTTATAATCTGGTCAGACCATTTATCCACCCTCTGCATTAATTAGGTCTGTTGGCCATGGGCAGTTGATTTCTGTAGTAAAATTTCTGTGACAAGCTTCCAGGATCTGAGTATGGATATATACGGTATATATAGGGTTAAAGAACACAGGCTTTGGAAACAACAGATAAGATCCATACAAAAATACTCAGATCCTGGAAGCTTGTAACAGAAATTTTATTATATATATGGGAGTCAAAGTATGCTTATCATGAATTTTTACAGAGTTACAATCAGAATTGAATCAGACAACTTTACTATCAATAAATTTTGCATCAAAACATAGTTTATAATTCAGATTTTATTATCACACAAGTTTTATTTTTTTTAATTTATAAAGGAAATATTTAAATAACTTTGTATCCTTCATATCTTGTGTCGTGATACCTCTTCTCAGAATTCTCTATTTTAGTTTTATTTCTTCCCTTATACAGATTTCAGGATGTCCACCAGTTAGATACACCAACTATAGATAGGATATAATTTAAAATAAGAACCTCCTTCTTTATTTCTTGAGATATCAATCAATTTTTGTGTCCCCCCCCCCCACAAAAGTTCCTCCCAACTTTTCATGCTTTTGAAATTACATATTTACTCACACTTGCTTGTCATTGGTACATATTCATAACCAACAGAAAGGCCATTTTTTGAACAACATGATTATGGTGATTCTATGTTAATTTAGTTTGGTAAAAGGCACCATTTCCCTTGCAGATTTTATTAGGTGTAGATTGAAGTTGATGCTCTGGTAAGATATGAAATCTCTCTAACCTATTTATAGTTTGTTAGAATCCAGATAAATTATTGTAGTTTTGGGGCATTCTGTTTTACTGTTTGAAGTGTTGTTTTTAAAATACATATTCAAAAGCTACATTATTTTTTGGACAACCAACATAGCGTGAAAAAAAGTAATACGTTCTTGAGTACAAATATTTCTATAAACAATGGCAAGTTTCTTGTTTTTATCTATACTTTTTATTTATTGATATATATATATTCTTTAACAAAAGTAATTAAATGTAAAAAATGATAAAAATGTTAGGTTATCCAGTGAAACAAAAAATTGATTAAAAAATTATGTATGATAGCATGATCACTTTGCAAGGCTACAAATTACTGTGTGTCCTGGTAATTTAATTGTTTGTTTACGTAAAGCTGTCCTTCTGTAATATATTAGGTCATAAAGAAATTAATGTCGCTTCTTTTTAGATGAAAAAACCTGAACTTGTATATCAAAACAAAACACTTATTAAATGATATAGTCTCCATTCTTATCGATGATGCTTTTCCATCTTACAATCGGGTTGTTAATGCTTTGATTAAAGAAATCACTTGGCTTTGAAGCAAAAAACATTTCCATAAACTTCTTTGATATTCTTTATGGCTACAGAGGCATTGTTTCCCTTCTTGTATTCAAACAGCATTACATGCTGAATGTGTGTCTTGTCGTGTGCCATCACTATAAGGGATTAGAGTATACTAAACCTTACACATTATATAGGGTAGACTAATGTGATGTTTAGGTTTAAGTATTATACGTTATGTAGGTTTTTTGGGGGGGGTGGTTCCAAAATGCGACATTAATTTCTTGATGACCTAATATTTTCAGCATACTTTGATAGGGTCTAAGTGCAGCTGTAAAACAGTAAAAATAAATGAAACCAATTTGAAAAGAATTAGCTTTGGCTTTAGGAACAAGTAGTATGTAATTGTTTGTCACAATATGCAGTAATTATAGAAAGAATAAAAAATGAGTAATTTATATTTATTTTGGGTTTACCCTTTCAGACAATTCACAGACAAATATTTTGTAAAAATACTTTATTAAAAATTCTGATATTTAGTTCACAATAAAATTTTTATATTTACTAAAAATTTCATGAAGATGTATATAGATTCTAAATATTTTAAGAATTATGGCAAGCATTAATTCTCTGTTATGAGCTAAGTTCAATGGGCCTGTCCCATGCATATAAGGTTATTGAAATGGGTAAAAGCACATCCTAACTTTCTGCACTTTGTAATTTTATAACGTTACAAAGCTAACAGTGACTTAATATATATGTATATGTGTTGGAACTTAAAAATGAAGTCATTGACTATTGTTAATCTTTCTTTTTTGTTATAATTGTTTGAAAATTTATTCCTTGGATATGTGATGTTGGATCATCTTTATTATAATACTAAGATTCTATAAATTGGTCAAGTAGGCATTTAGTCAATGAAATCCTCCTTTATTTGATACTGATTTTTTAAAACAAACTGGGCAATAAAATTGTGTGCAGAAAACAGTTGATATGACATGCATTGACCAGTTTAAAGATGATGGACTTTTTCTGTTTGCCTCATAAATAGGATAGATGATAAGCATGTTTTCTATCATAAGACATTGACTTTGATAATGATCCCCATCTCAGGAAGTTGACTAGACAGATAAAGAGAGTATTAGTCTAGTTTCAAGGATATATTAAAACAAGCTAATAAGGGTTAGCATTTGGGTAACAGAAAAAAGTAGTAAATTATATGAATTATTTATTGTAATATCTAAATTCATAACATTCACTTAAACCTTTACAACAAAATTTCATATGATAGCTTTCATACAATACATTTTTCAGCTTTTGATTACACCTGAAGTGGTAGCTGCCATTTATAGTAATGACACAGAACAACAGCTTAATGCTACTCAGAAATTTAGGAAACTTCTTTCTAGAGGTGAGTCAGTATGTTTTCAGTATAGCAAAAAAGAAAAAAAGTAATAGGTATTTTACTAAAATCCTTTACTACTAAAATTCTGTATGTATTAAACTGAACAGTGAAACTGATCAGTTAATGCCCCAGCAATATATTGTTTATGCATGAATAAATACTTTGAATTTCTTGTTTTTTTGCTTGATTTTGTTTGTTTTTCAACTTTCTGTTTTATATTTAGTAATTTGGTCTAGAATCTGCTTTGGATTGTGAATCCTGAAACAAATTATACTCATATAATTACACGTTACATATTCTCTTTTCAATGGTGTATTCTTTTAACAAATGAAGCATTTTTTTATTTCTGTAGAGGGTTCTTTATTAATGGTAAGGTAAGGAGCTATCAAAATCACTTTATACAAAACTTGGTGCAAATATGATTTGTTTTTTAAGTACTTAAACAAAATTAAGGTCATGCTATGTTGATATTGACTTTCATGTTTGTTACTATTCAAAAGATATTGGTTAATAAATGAATACAACTGAACAAACAAAGGTGAAATGAACTACATAGTTTGGTGTGACACTTGTGGAGAAAGTCTTGGAGAATTAATCTACAAAAGTAACGCAGATAAAAAGGATAATGTTTCAAAAGACTTCAGGTTTAATCTGTGGCTAAAAACTCCCAGAACTTGTGACAGAACAGTTTGGACATCAGACTTATCCTCAGAAATGCCAACATTATTAAACAGGAACTTACCACCTTGAATTACCTAAAATGGGACAACACTATCAAAATTCTGTCTGCAAATAAAGGAAAACAGCACAGTAATATCTTATATGCAAATGATTATGACATCAAAATCAGACAGGAAAAACACTCATCAATAAAAAAAACCTGGAAGTCTCATTCTTTCCATCTGTGTTACTTTCTCAACAAGTGTCATTCTGTTTGCTTATTTAATACTCAAATTTAACCCTATTGACATGGGTCATGGATCAAAGGCCATGTCATCGAATTTGTTGACTCACATTCACAATTTTATTGAACTATTATTTCATGAATTCATTCAATAAGTTTGGGATCAAATTGTAGATTATATTTCAAATTTTAGTATGATACATTAGTTAATTTTTTAATTCAATAGTAGATATTAAAAACACACCTAAATATCAATTTTTGTGTGTCACGTGGTATGTTGAATGCAGCATTGGTTCAAATTAGATGTTTGTGATGTCCAAATAACAAAGTCTACAGTTTCTTACAAATTAGGAACTCAAATTACCAATATTGATAAGCTAGAATATAAAATAAGAACCTCCCATCTTTTCTATTTGCTGAGATATCAATACATTTACCGACTTTTATCTGTGCCATGAATAACCAATTGAAAACTCAGAATGTCCCTCTAGTGGCTTTCTCAGCTTTTTTGAAATATTTGGGCAATAAACTCTTTCTTTTTTTTGCTACATTCTAAGTGGTAAGGTAAGACTTTAGTGTGCTTAAAATTTCATATTTTTTTAGACCCAAGTACAGCTTAGTTACTGATCTTGATAAATTGTAGTGGAATTGATATAGCAATTTACGATACTTGATTATTTCAAAATGTATCTATAAAACCTAAAAAAATTATTTCATTTCACATCCTCCATGTGTGAAATTTGATAAGGCTTAGCAGCCTATGGCAAGCAGAAAATGAGTATAAAGTTCGTAACTAGAAGAGATAATTGTTTGTTATACTTTTTTATTTACTGTTCTGTGTTTTAAGAAAAATAAGTTTAAGAACTTATTTGTGAATAGTAACAATGTATATACATATATAATATATTGTAACTGAAATGTGACTGTATTTTCCAAAATACTAATCCACTGAAACACAGCCAAGACAGGTCAAATCGACCGAACCAGGACAGATATTCTTTAGCGAAAATACCAGATAAAAATATTTTTTCCTAAAAAACATTTGATAATTATCTAGAGGTTATAAAGATTTTGCATCTGAAATTTGAAAATTTTATGATGCATAAAAGTATTTTTAATCTTAAGATCAAAATTCTTTGCATGTTGGATAGTCAACATTTGAAAAGAAAAAAGGCATGAGAAAAACATTTCTTAAAATTTAATATAAAAAAATCTGATATATTTTGTACGAAATCTTTGTAATATTTACTGATAATCTGTAAAATTTCATGAAGATATTTGTACTAATTTAAAAGTTGTAGCATGAAAACGATAACAAGCAGAAAATGGTTACAAGGTTGGTCTGTGGGACTGAGTCCGTGCAGAAAGGGTTAATTGCATTTTATAAGAATGATATTACAGGTTGAGTATTGTCCTTGGAACTACTTTCTTCATCATTCATTATGCTCAGTTTGATTTACATTTTCATAAACTTCTGTGAAAGACATTGAGATTAAACTTACATCCCACATCTTGACAGAATGTAAAAACTTAGTAAATTGACCAACAAAGATTGTTAAGCATAATAGAAAGTATTTTATGTTGAAATCTTACATACCAGTTGAAATATGTATTATGTTCTCTATGTACAGTAATTTTCATTTTTTTTTCTAAGTTATTGTAGACATTGGATTCCAAGACCAATATCAAGCAAACCAAAAGCAGAAATATCCATTGAAGTTGCATTTGTAACTTGATGTATAAATCATTAAATAACATGGGTGTGAATTTAGTTTCTTTGGCAACCTTTTACATAAAAGCAGTAATTGATTTTGATACATGAGCATTTGTTAGATGTACATCTGTATTTTCTTTTCATGGTATCAGGAAGTATGCTCAGCTTTATCACAATGGCTTTTTTTTTTTAGGTACAGAGTTTTCTTTTGTAACACAAACCTTCACATTGCGGACGAGGGCATTGATCTGGATTGGCTAGAGGTTATCTTTCAGAGCCTGTTGTTATATCTACTCTGCTGTTGAGTTTTAATTTGAAGAATAATGAAATCCTGCTTCTTTGAAATGTTGTGTCATTTGGCTCTACACTATTTAGAAATCTTGCTATACGCTTATTCTTCCTTATTACATATTTGTTTAGCCATGAATTTATCCTTGGCCATATTACACTTTCCAATTATTTGTTGCCATACATGTTGGAGCAACATACACCATTGAATTAGCTTATGCAAATCATTCTTACAAAAGTGCTCGAAATTGAAGATTTTGTGGAATTTAAAATATGAATATAAACATAGATATCTTAAAACTATTGAAATTAAAAGTTTAACCTTTATAAGTATGTTGTAAATGAATATTAGATGTCTGATGACTTTGTACTCAAGAAATTTTCACTTCAGTTTTTAAATTGTATTGTACATAATTGGTCAGCAAGTCCATTTAATCTGACTATTTTCCACCTTTGGGCAAAATATGTAACAATTTTTAAATGTTTTCAGAACCTAATCCACCAATTGATGAGGTAATTCACACTGGAATCATATCAAAATTTGTGGAGTTTCTTCAAAGAAGTGATAATTATATGTTGCAGGTAACAATCAGTAGTAATTTTGATTAAGCCAGTACCCTATAGTGTGTATTTATGTAAGTGAAAAATATTTTTAAAAGCAAACCATCAATTAAAAATTATTTTAAAGGTTGAATGCAAATACAGTTATATTGAGAAAACTATAAATTACCAGAAATAATATTACTTTATTCAGTTGTTATTCAACTTATATTTAGGGAAGGCCTTTTAGCTGTTAAGAATAATACACTTGTGCTTACTGTACAATTTCTACTAAGAAATGACTTAATAGTCATTTCACTTTTGGCTGAATGACCACATTTGTTACCTGTAAATCTTTCATTACCTTCGTGTTCAGTTAAACAGTACTATCATCTTTTGATTTTAAATTTGTATGACTAGCTGGTTTCAAAAAAGATTTAAAACTTTATTATTAATTTCAGATGTTTCAGTGTTTATTTGAATGCTTTGAATTTTTCCAATATGTAGGTTGTTGGCCCTCAGAAGTATATAAATTAGTGTATAAAAAATTTTGAGAGGACCATAAAATAGAGTATCAAGGGGCTTTTGGTGGCTCTGAAATTTGACTGAACCAATTTACTTAAAAGCTGTAAAAAGACTATTCAGAAAATAATTTCAGATTTTTCGAAATTTTATAATTGAAGCCCTCATATTGGGGTCAAAGGGTCTTGGGATACTCTCAGGACTTGATCCACAGATTTACATAAAAACTTTTTAAGGACATGTAGGTTTTTGTTCAAAACAGGAAACTACATTTACTATTTGAAAGGGAGTTTGGATGTGTGTCCTAGATTACTTGCTCAAATTTATATAGTTGTTTTTTCCTGTGATTAAACACTAGTAATTTACTAATAGATAACACCACATTCTCTAATATTCATGTTTAGGAACTGGGGACAAGTTTTCTCAAAACAGGTTGAGCATAGAGACAAAATATTTAATGTGCTATGCTCTGCTACTTTTGTAAAATGTTTGATTTGAACTACCTTCAGGGAATTAGCTTGGAATCTTTTGATGTGTTAATTCTAATGACAGTTGAAAATCCTTTCATTTTCTCATATCTTAGTGGTAGTAAAAGCAATTTTATATGTTAATTGTAATGAAAAATTTCAAGCTGAATTATAGCTTTTTAGTAAATTTTAATGATAGATGTTACTGATATCCAATAATGTATGTTGTCAAAAAAACATCTTATTCTCTGACTCATATAAAAAAAAATCTTACAAATTAAAACTTGCCTAAATGTTTACGTGACAGAGCTTTTGTAAATAATATATTGTGAACAGAATTAAACACCACAAAGCCAAACATAAAAATGGTTTAATAAATTTTTTATAGTTTAAAGTTTTCTAAAAATAATGCAATTTAGAAAGTTATTAGCAAAATTACTTAAATTGTTTTTCAGAGACTTCATTCATGCATTTTTTGATATTTAGTAAGGGTGAATTTAATATAAATTATCAATCATGCAAAGTAGTTATGAAACAGTGCTCATGCTTCAGTCTATTTTGCTTGCATTTTATCTCTTGAATGAATTTTGTTAATAGCTGAATGTATGTTTCAATTTGTCAGGAAGCTTACACTTTGTAATTATATCAGTATTCTTTTAAAACATCTTGCTACTTAAAAACGTCAGTGAATATTTATAAAGGGAATTATTGCTATATCTCTTGATACTAAGTTTGTAAGTTACTAAGTTTCTTTATTATATGAAGAAAACTTTCATAGTCTATGGCTAATACAAATTCACTGTCTAATTTTTAATTTTGTTTGAAGTTTGAAGCAGCATGGGTTTTGACTAATGTGGCATCTGGTACTTCACAACAAACAAGAGTAGTTATTGAAGCTGGTGCTGTTCCTGTTTTTGTTCACCTTCTGTCATCAGACTATGAAGATGTTCAAGAACAGGTAAACCTACAGAAATTTTGATTGTAATAAATTTATGTGAACTGTTAGTATAAATAATTGGTATTTACAAGTCTATGTTTAAGAAGAAAAAAAATCAGTTCCACCTTCTTAATTGTATTTTGCAGCCTTTTTGTAATTATGTTAAATAATTGGAAAAATTTGTTCATTTATGTTCTTGATAGTTGTATCTTTTTCTGTGTTTGGATTCCTTGCTCTTTATCTCAGTTTTTTATTTGCAAAAACATCTTGTAAACCTCTATATTCTTTAAACATAGAAGTTGCTATTGATCTTAAAGAATGTGTGTTTCATGTTTTAAACATAGTTATAACATATTTACACAACGAAAATGGAATTGTCTTATTATATGAAACCACTTTTAAAAGATGTATTCTGTTCTTTTTAATTCTTCTTAATTGAAAAGTTGATTTTGTGTTCTAACTAACCAATATCAAAAGAAAAAATTCAGTGCATCTATATAAATAATACATTTGCGTTTGTCTGTCTGTCTGGAACTTTTCTCACACATTTCTCCATCAAACACTACAATCTCATATCATTAAAAAGGCCTTTCTCCAAGGAGTCTGGATTGCATATTGGCTTTTCCATTCAGTATCATCTTACATGTTTCTTTGCTTTGTCAAACTTCTTAATGCAATGAGTATGCTACATTATGATACAATGTTGTTGTCATCATCAAGTGATGATTGGTTTCAATTTCAACTGTAGATTTTTAATTGCAAAGTATTTCACACAAACTACTCCTAACCTGTGTGTAATTTTCTAAAAAAAAAAATATACTAAATACAATTGCTATGGGCTTTCTTGACTTATTTAGGTCTAAAATATTCAGGTGCAATTTGTTCAAAACCATATGATTATCACTTTGTGAACACACATTCAGATATTTCTGCATATTCAGCTAAATTTGCCGTCATTACAACTTTACATTTATTTTACTTTGCAATACTTTAGTTTTGGTTCATTTCATAGACTGCTATAAACACCTTTTAGCTACTTTTTACTTTAGTACAGGTTTCATTCTTCATTTTTTTTTAGTTTCTTTGTTTTAACTCGTAAAACCATGCCTTACACTAAACGCTCATAACTGTGTCATACTCTTTACACTATTATTAATACCAATAATATACTTCATTGTTTATGTGTAGTTTTATGAAATGAAGTTTGTATGCGGGAGTTTTTTTTGTCTGATCGCGTAAAATGTTTTCAAAACAGACCAGGATTTATTGATCTAACACGCAATGCCTGCAAGAAAGCATGAAAATGACAGAATAAGGAAAATTCAAGTGAAGGTCATGAAAACTACTACTAATGTTTTGTGAGTCGTGGCTAGTACACAATTAAAAAGGAGTGCAATATTAAAATAATTGTACAATAAATAACTTATTAAAAATAAGAAACATATAGTCTTTTTAAGGCTGGTCCCTGTTTTTATTAAATTATTTATTGTGTAATTATTTTGATGTTGCAGTCATTTGAATTTTGTGTGTATCTATATATGCACAACTGCCATTTTAATTTTAAAATTCCTTGCTTCCTGAGAGAACTAAAAAGCAAGAGCACTGTTACTAACAACACTTTCAAATCACCAGTTACATCCAGTTTTGATGTATAATCTTCTAAAAGCCACAATATGGATCATCTCTTGAGATCTATCATCTTGGCAGTTTGATTTAGCAGCTAGAGATACGTGTGTTAAAACTATTTCAATACCAATCTAAAATTAAATATATATGAAGTGAAACAGTAGTAATATAGTAAAACAACCAGAATCCACTTCCTGAAGCTATCTTACTGGAACCAATAGTTTCAACTATCTTAATCATGATAAAATGTAAGAGCAAGACAGGTATCCATTCAAAGCTTAATTTTTAGCTAATCCCATTGAACAGCTGAACACTCCTATCTTATTAAAGCATATTTCATCTTTCTTAAATTGCTTTTATTTTCCTGCCACTCTTAATAATCATTGTAGTCAAATATCATTGAAGTAGCATAAAAATTAATCACATGCATATTTTTTTATTTCTTAAAACATTTTATGGGATACAACAGTCAATCTTGCCTCTTAATTCAAGTTAGCACTTTAGTATCAAGCAATTACAATTTTCAAACAGAATTATCATTATGTTTGATTATAAGAGAAATTTTACAAGTTTTTGAGAGGATCAAAATATTTTTACTTTTAGTACTTACTTCAAAACAAAAACTTTTTAAATATTTTGGTAATATTAATTTCTTGTAGAAGACCTAATTACATGCATAAATTTTCTAATTTAGAATTTTCTTTTTATTCAGAAGCACTCTTCAAACCTGGAATATGAGCTTACTGCTCTTCTCTAAGGCAGTATGGGCCTTAGGTAACATAGCTGGTGACAGCCCTGAATTTAGAGATTATGTTCTCGGCCAAGGAATACTATCTCCTCTGTTAGAGTATGTATTATCTACTAGTCATGTTGATTTCTAATCCAAATTAACTATTTTAATAACTTTTTTTCAGTGAATTTTTTAATTTTCTGTAATGATTACTGTTTTATGAAGTGTTGTTTGAGTGCTAAATGATTACTTTTCAGTAACAGTGTAGCACATGTATGTAAAGCCAAAAAAAAAATTCTCCAGAAGTTGAGTGTTACTGCTAAGAAACATTTATTTGAAATTTTTATTGACTTTTAAAATTGCTTTATATTTTAATTTTAGTTTTAATATATTTAATTGATTATTAAGTCTAATACCTTAGGATATAATTCAATAAATTTGTCATTAATTTCTAAAAACTATGTCAAGAAAGTTTTGTGAAATCCAGTTGTTTTTATATCCACATGAGTACCCTTCATGGTTTTAACCACTTAATTGGGACTTTTAAATTGCTGGTGGTATGCTAGATGGGGACTTTTACATGGGTGCTTAACTCTTTCTTCGCAGGCTCATTCACTGGGACTAACCTGGTAACCATTTTGTGCTTGTTACAGTTTTCATGTTATAACTTTGAAATTAGTAAGCATATGTTCACAAAATTTAGCAGATTGTCAGTAAACATTACAAAGCTTTCGTCCACAAAATATCAGATTTTTTTGGTTAAGTATTGAGGTTTTTTAAGTAATGTTTTTCTCGTGTCTTTTTTTCTTTTCATATGTTGCCTATCCAACATGCAAAGTAATTTTCATTTTGAAATTAAAAATACTTTTATGCATTAGAGAATTTTCAAATTTCACATGCAAAATATTTATAACCTCCAGATAATTATCAAACATTTCTTTAACAAAAAAAAATTATATTTTATTTGTTATTTTTACTCTCAAATCTTTGTACAGGTTCAGTAGATTTGACTGTTCTCATAACCATCACAAAAAATTTGGAAATAAATATAAATTATGCTTTTTTTTTTCATTCTAGAATGACTACAAATTATAACTGAAACACAAATGTTTAATCTAAATAACTTAAATGTCATAACATTATACATTTATATATATTTAGTATTTTTATTGCAATCATGTGGTGCATGTGCACTCGTGTTACTGTATCCAAGAATATAAAACTGATTTTTACAAAATGACCTGTCTTGGCTGTGTTTTAGTGGACTTTTATTTTTAAAAACTACAGTCACATTTCAGTTATAATACATAATATATGTATATACATTATTACTATTCATAAATAAATTCTTAAACTTATTTTTCTTTAAAAACATAGAACAGTAAATAAAGAAGTAAAGTAAACAATTATCTCTTCTAGTTACGAACTTTGTACTCGTTTGCTGCTTGCTGTAGGTCCCTAAGCCATATAAAATTTAACACATGGAAGAAGTGAAACAAAATAATTTTTTAGGCTTTACATATACATTGGAAATAACCAAAAAAATCATAAATTACTATATCGATACC